>NW_010249860.1:0-96041 GCF_000690775.1 Eurypyga helias
AGCCGGAGTTAAACCATGACAATGTTTGTGATAAACCAGACCAATTATCAGTGGAACTGAGAAAATCATTCATCATGCATGACGTACGTGCAGAGTGTTGCCTGCTTTGGTATCAGCTATAAAGAGATTTTTTTTTTAAGATATCACATGAAAGACTTGGACCAAGAACATATTAGCTATGAAAAAACAGAGACCAGAAATATTTGGCATGGTTAAGCAATGAGATAAAGAAAATTATCAAAAGAAATCCTTCAAAAACTGTCAAGATTAGGAAGCTAGAGAAGAACACAAGTTCCAGCAAGTTAGACTTGAAACTATAAGAAGACAAGCCAGAAAGTTTTGGTGTAACAGTCTGTTGAAAATATGAAAACTAACATAGCAGAAGAAGAAAAAGATGTCAGAAAGTCTGTCAGTCCAAGAAGTGATTAGGTTGGAAGGTAAGGCCATAACAAAAATGAGAGGGGGAGCCGGCAGGAGGGGAGGAAAAATTTTGAATAGACAACACTGTTGTAATTCAATGGCTAAGGGATATTCCCACACCATAAAATTTCTTCATGGCAGAAAGTAGGAGAAAATTGTACCAAATTAAATCTTTAAAAATTCAACAAAAGAAATCTCTAGGAACAAATGGTAATGATACAAGAGTCCTAAAAACTGAAATCATGTGTCATTTCAAATGAATTTGTCAACTGATGATTTCAATTTCCAGCAGTTAATTGCCTGGATCCTGTAGGTATCTGCATCCTTTGACAAGCCATGAGATCTATGAAGACTTATTAAAGCAGCTATGTGAATATATCCTCTTAAATACATGAAATTTGAGGTACTCTGGACCCTTGAAGGGTTTGAGAAAAGCATCCATTTCTATTATTGTTAAATCTTCTCTCCTTCCCAAAACAAAATGTTGCCAGGATATTAGGCTCACTGTTTTGTTGGTCATTTGTTTTTGTTTTTTTTTTCTTAAACACAACCAGAGTGTTATTAGACTCTTTTAATTTTATCTCATGTTTTTGTGCACTGGATATATCATAATGTTGGGGGGTTTGGACTGGTAATTTTCTGTGTCTTCTGGCAATCTGTGTTTTCTTTTTCCATTAATCTTAGTAGATCTTCATTTGGAGAAGGATTTCTGATGTCCCTATTTGGCCTTAAACTGGGATCAGGGACTTCTTGGGCATCACTGCCTTGCCAGGGCATCCAAGTGCCCTCATGGATACTGTTTGGAATAAGTACCTTTATAGTGGTCTTCAAGACTACTTCTAGGAGCAGTTTTTCCTACTGAGAGTCACAGAGGTGTCAGGTTCCTGGGCTATCTGACTCTAAACACTTTTCCATTGAGGGCACCCGTGGAGATGTGGGAGCCCAGCAATAGCAAGTCCCTCAGCAGACAGTGGAGCAGGCAGCGGGTGCCGACAGAGCACAGCACATTACACCTACCTGCTGCGGACCTCTCCCTTCTACGCAGCAGCTGCAGGGGTCCCCACGACCCTGCTCATTTTTGGAAATGCCACTTGCCAATGTCTCTGCAGAGGGGGAAGCACAGCTCTGCATTCTGACTCACAGAAAATCTGCAGGGTTTTCTTTTCATGTCATCTGGAGGCTGCTTTCTTTTTTCAGTCAAAAGTTTTCACAACCCAGAAACATGGAATGAAGCCAGATTTTATGGTTATCTTTTTGAATCTTGGGGTTTACTGGTGAAAAAGTCAAAGGAGACAAACACCTATTTTTATTACTGAACACATCCAGACAGCTACACCTAGAGCTTTTGGTGTTAAAAATATGGAGCTCTTTTGGATGAGACTCATAAAAGGTATTTTAATCTTTTGTTCCTTTAATTCATCCTGTCTAAACCTCCTATCACCTGTGAGGAATTAAGGGTTTGATTGTTTGGGTTTTTTTTTTTTTTTCTTCTTCTCTGGAATTATCACTGGATGTCAGGGAGAGATCTGTTGCTAAATCATGCAGGCTTCACCTGTATGGTATCCCCAGGACTTGTTAATACTTGACTTAAATAAATGAAGCATGAAACAAAATTATGTATAATTCAATTTGCTGCCATAGCTGTCAGAAAAAAAAAAAAAACAACCAAATAAAACAACACAAAAACGTCCAACCCAGCTTTTTCTACTTAAAAAGAAAATCAACAATTCACAATCCATAGAAAACCTCTAATGCTATCAAACTCAAGTTTTATATCAGGACACATTTGCAAACACGACAGCACCTAAAGGAGTCCGCTGTTACTCATAAAAAGTATTTAACAGAGACTGCACTTTATGCTTACTGCCTTTCCCTTAAGTACCTGATCAGATTGTGTCCTTTTGTAGATCACACTAGCTGCAGATCCTGCAATCTGCCTAACTTCATTTTTAAGAGCCTACCACTCCTTTGTAGTTGCAGAACTGTATGCTTCCCATTTAACAAGAGGTGCCGTACCTTTTTAAGTATTTACGCTTGTCATCTTCCCATATTTTTTATCATTAGTTGTATCAATTTGCTTGCATAGGTCTTGCTATAGTAAAATTTTCATTGCCTTTTTTTTCTATTAAAAAACCTCAATATGTTTATTTCGTGCTTTGCCATGTAAGTAGTGACATTATATTTAGCATATTGTTTCTTTACTATTGCTTGTTATGCTATTGCAGTGCTCATCTTAGGAAATTACTATGTAGAAGGTTATGAGAAATAAGAATAGATACTCAAAAATATCAAACATAGTGAATGAATATTAGGAAAAAAAGAGAGTATCACAATTTTCTATTCTGAAATAACAGTTCATGCACTATGGATTTACACTGGAAATCTAAACTGGACAGAATGATAAAACTTGTTACGATCTAGCTGGTAAATTGAAAAATTGCTTATGTAGGAAACTATGTCACAGCTCATTAAATCAGAAAGATAAATCCATTCTTTAGCACTTCATGAAGAAAAATAAAGAAAAATACAGCATTTGAATGGATAAAGTAATCACTCAGAGGCAGAAAATGTTCTAAAAATGCTAACCAACTTATTTTTTCTTTCTAGATCGCATGTATGGCACATGTGAGATAGATTGGGCAAAAGCCAACTTCTCTACAATCTACAAGTCCTACATTGTCTCCATTTTTATCTGCTGTTTTTTCCTACCTGTGACAGTCATGATCTTCTCCTATGTGTCAATTATCAATACTGTCAAGCTAAGCCATGCATTAACAGGACTGGGTGACCCCACAGACAGGCAGAGGAGAATGGAGCGGGATGTCACCAGGGTGAGTTTGGGTTTCACGTTGGGTGGGATTTACATCTCAATGAAATCTCTCTTTCCAAAAATTGGTCCCAACTAGAACACGAGAGAACAAATCAGTTGCATTTCATTTTTCTATAATCCCTAGTGACAGAGTCTGAACTCAGTGAAGAATATGAAGATTGTTTAAAACTCCTACTCCTTCAGTTGGCTAATACTGGTGCTACATTACATGTAAAAAATAATCTAAATATAATTGGAGTGGGTTATACCGCACAAGAACAAAAGTTTGGTTTGGCACATGCTTTTTGCTTTCAGAAGTTACATTACTTCTGAGTATACACAGAAGTTACAGTGGAGCTTTCAATTTACTTACTGTTGACCTAAGTCCATCCAAAACCCTCTTAATTCTTATAAACATACCGGGTGGTGTAGCTATTTTCATTCCATTAGATGAGGCATTGCTCAAGCACACCACCATGCCAAAGTAAGTTATATAGCTTCTAGGTCTGCCTGCCTCCACTAAAGTGAATCTTTTGCTTGCCTATACTCTCCTGTGAGCCTTACCCTTGGGACCACCTGAATGTTTCCCTTCCAGCCAAGTGTCCTAGCTATTATTCCCAGCATATTACTTCCCTGATGTGGTCTTCCAGAACAGATTTAAGACTATTCTTCTTCTGTCTTTTAGGTTTCTATTGTCATTAGCACAGCCTTCATTATTGCGTGGTCACCATACGCTGTCATCTCCATATGGTCTGCCTACGGTTACCCTGTGCCCAATCTTACCAGCATCCTTGCCAGTTTGTTTGCTAAGTCTGCCAGCTTCTACAATCCCATTATCTACTTTGGAATGAGCTCCAAATTTCGGAGGGACATTTTCATCTTGTTCCATTGTGCCAAGGAAGTCAAGGACCCTGTGAAGCTCAAACGTTTCAAAAATCTCAAGCAAAAACAACAAGAGCCTTCACAGAAAGAAGAGAAGTATGCAGGCGAAATGCACCCTGCGCCAAGCCCTGATTCTGGGGTGGGAAGTCCAACCAATACCCCACCTCCGGCAAACAGGGAAGTGTATTTTGGTATTCTCGATACACCATCTAATAACCCTGACATTGAATGTGATAGACTGTAAGTTTTGTGGCCAGTTAACACACGTACCCCACTTTGTGTTCAGGAAGACCCTCTTCAGATCACCGCTCAAGTGATTTCCTAATTCCCAGACACTATAGCACTGCTGACTACAACTCAAGCACGTCAGACAACAAAGTGATATTTTCCTTCTATGTAGGTACAAAAAGCTACGAAGCGCATTACAATGCGGGCAGCAAACCCAGGGCCAGAAACATCTGATTTCCACATGCGTGCAGGAAGAGGAATACTGACATATGAAGAGCAGGCATTAGCTGAGAAAAATTACTCATATCTTCCTATCCAAACTTTATTAATTAGGAGATTACATTTCCACATACATGTTTTGCTCCTCAACAGCCCCAGCTATAGAGGAGGGTTCTAGCTCTGTGGTGCTGTAGGAGAAGAGGGGCCCTGCCGAGATGGCTGTGGAGCTGCCCGCCTTGGGGCTCCCAGGCCCTGTGCACGCACGGGTGTGGGCCCATTTGTCCGTGTCTGACTCTGCGTCTATGAAGGTGCTGGGAGTTGTAGATCTCGGCATTTACTAGGCGCTGTGGTCCTAATGGTGGCTTCATACTTTGCCTTGTCGGTCTGCAGAATTATTTCCACCTTCTGTGACCTTCACGGTGAGCAGGGCCTGGCTGCAGCATTCAGACTTAGAAAAACTGGCCTTGAATTAGACTGATCTGTCTCCAAACTTGTTTTTCTACCTGACTATTAAGGTGGAGCGAGAGATGTTGCACAGGCAATGAAACCAAAAGTGATGTTAAATTTTTAAGAGTACTAATGAAGTGTGCCATCAGAGCGCTTCACAAAATATAATCCAGCACTTTGCTGCTGCTTCTAAAGAAAGTTTTTGTACCTGCCTATGGGTAAAACATGACTTTTAGTTAAACATATCTAAGTAGCAATTAAGGATAGTGACTTAAATAGCTGAGCTGTAGACTTAAATCAGAACCAAGACTGTCAGATGTTATAATGCCCAGTTATTCCACCAAGTTTATTTTACAGATTCAAAGTGAGGAGGTGTATCTTCATAAGTCTCCATCCTGGAAATTAACTGAATACTCAGAACTTCTGTAAAAATGTCTGTGTTAGCCATGGAAATTGTGGGTTCATTTAGTGCTGTTTGCCAGTTAAACAAGGAGGAAAAAAAAAAAAAAAGAAGAAGAAAAATAACCCCTTCAACATTGGTTGCTAACTTCACTGCTATTTATGACTTTTTGGAATCTCACTGTCAGGGTGTACTAAAATGTAGTTGTTTTGCAAACGTATGCTTTTCCAGATGTGTTTTTTGGGAAAGTTACAAAGAGAGCCGCCTTCATTTCCCCCATTACTGTATTTGTTTTGAGAAAGTCACCTGTGTTTTGAAGTTAAAAAACAAATAAACATTATAAGCAACAGCAGGGAACTGTGTTTTTATTCATGGCCACAGATCTGAACTACAAGAGTATTCATTTTGGTGGAAATTTTTGAGATAGGGGTGCTATTTCATTACCATAAATAATTAAAAGCAAATAAGTAAACAGTTTGCTTCCATATAAAAGTGCATGCTGTAGCTGCAGAAATAGATGAAATCATTTAGGGCGAAATCCTGTCACAGCTGGATGCAGCCAGGCTGGGTTAGCCAAAGCTAGCACGCAGTTTTGAAAGCTTCTAGATGTAGCACAGAATCCACTTTGGCAACCCTTTTCACTGCTGAAAGTGCTCGGGTTTTCCTCCAAAGAAAGAGGAATGCCACGCATCCCCATTGGATGTGGTTCTCGGAGGTATCCTGGAGAAAAGGGGGCTGAGGGAAGACCTTATAGCTCTCTACAGCTACCTGAAATGAGGTTGCAGAGAGGTGGGTCTCTTCTCCCGAGTAAGAAGTGACAGGACAAGAGGAAATGGCCTCAAGTTGCACCAGGGAAGGTTTAGATTGGGTATTAAGAAAAAATTCTTCACTGAAAGGGTTGCCAGGCACTGGAATAGGCTGCCCAGGGGAGAGGTTGAGTCACCATTCCTGGAGGGGTTTAAAGGGCATGTAGATGTGGCACTTAAGGACATGGTTTAGTGATGGATTTGGCAGTGTTCAGTTAACAGTTGGACTTGCTGATCTTAAACACCTTTTCTAACTTAAAGATTCTATGATTCTAGATACCTGCAGCCACAGGTATGCTGGACAACTGCCCACAGAGCCTCCTGGACCATAGGTGTCAGCCTGGCTTTCAATATCTATTTTAATTTCCACTAATTTACGGATAACCAGAGAATTCTTGCCTGCCTATGCTGTAACAACGCTGCTGATCCACAGGATCCAGACTGACACAGAAAAGTGTGAAAAGGGCAAGGAAGAAGGCAGAGCAACAAGGCCATTTCCAAGAGTTCCCCCAAACTCCAGCTGAGATCTCTACTAGGTCATACACCACTGAGCATGTACAGGGAGCTTAGACTGGGGGAAGAGGAGGGAGTAGTAAAATTGAGCCACAAACAGGAGCAGAGGAAGAATATAAGAGAAAGAGAACCAGCTAAGCAGGGGAGCAAGGAGCCAGGAGCCAAAGGGTGCATACCCGCTGAAATACAACCAGAAACAGCCAGCACAGAAAAATCCTTGACTGGACCAAGATAGAGCTCCCACCTGCAAGGCCTATGGCTGCAGTCCTTTGTGGATATACAGTAATACCATGGGACTGCATAACTGTAGAGCAGAATATCTGGTTTTGCAGGTTACACAGGGAAAAAGAGGATGGGTGCCTTTGCAGGCACCAACCTGTGCTCCAGGTTCAGTAACAGCAGAGGCACATTTGTCACTGAAGTTGCTCAGGTTAAAAAGTTTCCAGCCCTAAAGCACCCGTGCCCTGTACCTGCACCCACGACATCAGCACATGGCAAAGGCAGAAAAAAGATCCAGTTACCACCTGAGTGCAGGTAAGGGAATGCATTTCAGCATTTCAAGTGTGTAAATCCACACAAATCAATTTGTGAAACATTTTGCCTGTGTTCTGCATTTCCTCCCCTCATCTCTGGTCCCACAAGTGCCAGGACAAGGTTGGTCCCCACTGCTGCCTTCACAGGTGGACTCCTCTGGCTGCTGAGCCCACACTGCAGGTCAGGGAGGAGCAAAGAGCTTGGGGGCTTGAGACAGTCAGCAAGCATAAGCACAGTCTAGATATGCTGAAGAGGGTCAATGGGGTTTTATGCATTTTTCTTCAGGACAAACGAAGTCAAGTGCAAACAGTGTAGAGAGTCCTGGAGTCAAATTACTCCTCCCCATAACATTGCTGCTCCCCACAACTTTGGATCTTCTTTTACAGTGGATGAGGTTTAGCAACAGAGATGCAAGAAGGCTGTTGTCCTGGCTGATATTCTGGTGACAAAGGATGCTTTCCTGGGAAACCACAGCTTTGAACACTCTCCACCTGAGATGACCTTAAAGGAAGGTCTCACTCACCCTGATGAAGAGAAGGACTACCTGCTCTCATGCTCTCAATGCTTTCTCTTTAGAAACACTACATTTTTACAATGCAAAAAGCCTACAGATATGCCAAAGGCAGGGCCAGATGTCATATCACCATGAGACAGGACATCCCATCCTTGTGCTGCCACTTCATCTTGTGTGAAGGGACCCAGCAGGCAGGCAGCATGGACTTGTTAACAGGACTTGATTCTTATATTACCTCTACCAGGGGCCATTTTCCATGTGTTTTGTATTGAATTGATCAGTGCCAGCCTGTGCAAATGAGATCTCATGACTATTGCTAGTATCCAAACGATCTCTTGTCATGACATAGGAAAACAATATTCAGATCTTCCTCCTTTTAGCATAGAAATTCTGACATGTAGGTTCTGTCTCTCTTGCTCAGCCCTGGATATTACTGCAAGATTTTGTAATTGTTGGGGTTGACACACTAAAACTAAGTAGTATCATCTGGCAGAAGGCAATAGGCCAAGCAGTTCTAGCATTTCCAAAGGATGCTCTCAGCATTTGCTTGCTTGTTCCAGCAGAATCTGAGACAGAGGTTAGCCCTCTTCTACCTTAGATGCAACAAACCCAGCCAAAAAACCTTGCTAGCCATACATTATCCATTTCTGTACTCACAGCCCTGTTGATATAATTAAAGGACTCTTGCAAAAATTAGGTGGCTGAGCAAAGTCACTCTGCATAAAACGTGAAGCCCTTAAGCCACCCTTTAAAATATGCCTTTAGCTACTCTACATACTCATTTCCACATATTTCCCAACTGTTTTGATTAGCTATTGATTAGTACACTCAGCAGGTGAGTTCCTAATGGCTACACAATTACTGTATTTACACGTGTACCAAGACCTCATCAGCTCTTACTTCATTATTTCTTATTATCTATATTATTCATAATAATCAACATACAAGTATTATGCCATAATTACTGCAGCAATTAATCATGAAGTGCAGCTATTAATACTCACTTGTACAACTTGGCCTTGCAGGGGGATTACCAACACCCCCATCACTAACACAACCCTTTGGCTTGGGCTACACAGTTTGAACAATGAAATTGACCCAGGATTACTCCTGTTCAATTTCCACATTTTAAAACAGCCTCTTCTGGGTTGGGGGGCAGGGGGGAATAATTTGTTTATTTATGCCAAGAAAGCCTTTAGGGCCCACATTTCCCCTGCTGGCGTTTTTGCCAAGCTGAAAATGTTTTAGAGTGTCAGCACATTGAAATGCACAGCAACCTTTCCTAATAGCTTTGACATTTCTAATGGTCACATGAATAACTTGAGTGTGCAGTTGGAGGGAGTGGGAGACCTGCTGCAGCCCAGTCCATCTTCTCAGTGCTATTGTGCCTTTTGATCTAATGACTCGTGTAAAAGTATTTCTTACAGTAAATCCCCCTTCACCCCCTTTGAGACAGCGACTTTATTACTGAACTGCTCAGGCTTACACCCCCTTTCAGGTTCTCTCTCCACCTCTAGAAACCCTTCATTCTTTGCCGCACAGACTGACAAGATAAGAGCGATACAGAGTATGCCCATCCAAGCATGGCCTATGGTTTGGCACTTCCCTCAGCAGAGAGAGATGGAGACAAAATCCCTTCCCTGGAGTAGGACTGGCCAAGACTTGTTCTCCTGCTACCTTTGGGAATGCTTCCATCCCAGGCAATAACGAAAAGGGTGGGTAACGTTACGATGTCTGTATTTTCAGCTACCCTGGAGACAAGCCAGCCTGGAAACCCAGCTTCTCTTGCAGTGCTGGGTGTCCCCCTCTGCCTACCTCTCACTTTGGTAAAGGCTTGGAGGCTGAACCTGCTCACTACATCAACAAATGCAAACGATTTTTGTAAGCACTTCGGGAACTCTGCAGACCAAAGTGAAGATGTCTGCACAGTAAATGGGTCTGTGTCTAGTATGCGGTCTGAAATGCCTGATTCCTCTCTGCAGCAAAGACTCCACAGTACCCAGCCCCCAGTCCCTTCCCTGCATTGATAATCTAAGAACATGGAAAGGTACAGTACCACGCAACTGGAAAAAGAATATATACTTTCAAGGTCCTCATGGTCAGCATATATTCCTGCTCTCTGGGAGTTGGCAATTAGGTGATTCCAGATGAAGCAGCATAAAAGGTGAAAACAGGATCTTCTCCAGAAGAAGGAGTAAAGGTACTACTGGATACACATATACACAGATCCTGAGAGTAGCTTTGTGCCTGGTAGACTCTTAGAAAAATTCACCTACTCACATTTGGACTAAGAGAGATAGCTGAGTCGCGTTGACACCAAGGTACTCAAATGTACGTATTTAATACATATTTCTGAAAGGGTTTGGTTGTTTGTGGGGTTTTTTTGGGTTTGGTTGGTTGGTTTTTTAAATCTGTCTATATAACAATAGTTCATTATAAAAGGGAAGCAAGACTGTGCAAGAGACACACAAGAATAAATTTACGATTCAAGGGATGTCCAAATAGTACTACAGTAAGAACACAGAACAATAAGAAAATTACTAAATGGAAAGTAATAACCCCTTTGCTAATACAAAAATTGGGGCTGCACTGAATGATAAAAATAAAACTACCATCTGTCTGTGCCAATAACCATCATCTTTAATGTTCATTGAATAAGACAAAAGCCCTTTAGGGATAACAAACATACAGCATTTAATTATGTAATGGGATATATCCTAGTAAAACAGGAATGGAAGGACTTTGAGAAATCACTGCAGTAAACACCCTCCCTCACTGATCTTTGACAGCCTCCAGTAGCCTTTTGACACTATACACCGGCCAGCCTGGCTAATGCAAAGAAGCACCACTGGAGCAAAGCTGAAATGGTCCCAGAGGGTGTGCATGTGGCAGGAGGCACATCTTCTAGGTCCAGCACAAGGTCGGTGCAAGCTGCACAAGCAGGAGCTACCTCTTTCTGTCATATCTGCTGCAATATTTGCAACGGGAAGCATGAAGTCAAGAATAGCGTTTGGCAGCACAAATCTGAGCACGAGCATGTGGCATGACCCAGCAAAGCCTTCCTATGCACTGAAGATAAATTTCAAATGGATTCATGTATTATAACGTTCATGCAGAGAAGTGGGAGAAGCTTAGAGAAATCAGAGCATGCTTCACACCATCGGTAAATTGCTGTATGAAATGAACAAAACTAACTTCTCAGTGCAAACTAGCCAATCCCTAGGATAACATGTGGTCTACGCATAGATTTAAAGGTAATGGAAAATGAGCTTTAGCTGATCCTTGACTGATACCATGTTACCTGACAATACCTGACAATCCACTGCCTTTGCTGAAAGGCAGCAGTGAAGTACAGCCCTGTTATCATGTGTCCTATCAGAACAAATCATCCCAGGTAAATCCCGTTCAAGAATTTGAAAGGTTAAGTCTTATCTACAGAAATGAGACCCATATCTCCCCACAATTTGGAGAAGCTATTACTAGACTATCCCCATCCTTGGGGTGATGGCAAGGGAAAACATCCATTTTTGGAAAGTTGATACACCTTATGCTTTGAAAGATGTTATACATTCCTGGAAAGTTAATACACCTTAATGTGATGGAATGGACAGGGAATCCAAAAAAGGGAGGGTAAAGCATCGTGAACATCATTGATCACTGTCTATCAAAGCACAAGAACACCTTGTCATGTCAAGGAAGACTCAGATTGGCCATGCAATATATAAAAGGACAAAGAGAACGGGCTACCAAGACAGTAAAATTGCTATGTTTATCTCATGTTTCACTTTTTCCTGGGATGACACAATCCAATGAAGACATGCAAAGATCTGCAAGGACAAGAGGTCTAGCACAGTATATCTGCAGGTTAGTCCTGTGTCTGAGGAGCTGTTGCCTCTTTGGTGAACAACAGTACTGCTTGGACTGGTTATCTTTTCTCTGGAAGACAAATGTCGCTTTTAGACCTTGGCTAAATTCACAAGAAGTTCTGAAAGAAGTCAGAGCTTTTACAAGAGTTGGAGCACAGGGGCTCAGAGAACATGGGAAAAGATCACCTTCAGAGGGCTGTGAGGAAAGACCAGGCTAGCACTAGGATAACTAGTCAGGTACACCTGCAGATAAAGGAGCCAAAAACCTTGACCTGATAACTTACAGCTGAGAAGAACAAGGCTCTAACAACTTCTGGGCTGCAGTACTTAGCATACTTAAGTCCTCCTCTAGCTAGTTTAGACCTCATGTTTGCTTATACCCCACTCACTGGCTCTGTGTAATGGTTGCTGGTGCCCACCCACATGTCTATCAATTCCCTGTGACCTTGAGGAGAAATGGCATCCCAGTTTCACATTTCCAGTCTAACAGAAATCCTATGTTCATGTTTGCGGCTTGGTTTATTGCCACACCCCATATTATACTAAATATGCACTATCGCTAGTGTTTTGTCAACAGATAAGGAAGAGCACAGACAACAACCAGAAAGTTAGAATGGGTTAATACAACACCAAAACACTTCCTAATAAGAATTATTATTGTGAAGCAGGCACAACTTTTCACAATTGCTTTCCCTCCTCCATGAAAATAGAGCATCACCATGGAGCAGTGAAACATGGGGAGTTCCCATAATGTTAGGTCTTACCTGTTTTGCCCATAAAGAGCCCCTTAAGCATTTATCTAGCAGGCAGCAAGGAGTAAGTGCAGTATATGCATCAAAAACCCACTACCGAGAGCAATCTCCCTGAAGTCCTACAAAGACAACATGGATTTGGGGCCATACCCCCTTATAACCATATGCAATAGAAATTAACAATGATAGTTATATTGCCACAATCTATGCCTGGGACAATAGTTCTGGCCTCATAAAATTATATTCTCCAGATAAGACCCACTCAGTGAATCTGTTCAATCACCTAAAGACTTTCCTTTAATGCCTCCATCTGCAAAATCTGGAATTGCACTTCACCCAGCAAGTTCAGCTGCAGTTCAGCATGCACAGTCAGGTCTAGGGATGCTCAACATATGTTCTCTCAGTTGTAGATCCCAAAGTTTGCTAATGAAGATGACATGCCTCAGCTGCCTCTAATCCTGAAGAATCTGAATGCTTTCTGAATAGCAGAATGCACCCCAAGCACGTCTGCCATGAAAAAAATAGGTTTATCCTATTTTGCAATATGGGATCTTGCACAGTTAAGGAGCTGGGGTTGTTTAGCCTGCAGAAGAGAAGGCTGAGGGAAGACCTCATGGCTCTCTACAGCTACCTGAAAGGAGGTTGCAGAGAAGTGGGTGTTGGTCTCTTCTCCCAAGTAACAAGCAATAGGATGAGAGGAAATGGCCTCAAGTTGCACCAGGGAAGGTTTAAATTAGATATTAAGAGAAATTTCTTCACTGAAAGGTTTGTTGGGCATTGGAACAGGCCGCCCAGGGAAGTGGTTGAGTCACCATCCCTGGAGGTATTTAAAGGACATATAGATGTGGCACCTAGGGACATGGCTTTGTGGTGGACTTGACAGTGCTCGGTTAACAGTTGGACATGATGACCTTAATGGTCTTTTCCAGCCTAAAAGATGCCATGATTCGATGATCCCCGTCATCCTGTCAATCCTCTATAAGCCTATGTTACAAACAGAGGAAGAAAGACCAGACCATCAGACAGCAAGGGGGCACAATTCCAGCCTCTGGTTGCCATTCAAGACTGACCTTGACACCTGGATAAACCCAGCAAGGATTAAATACACTCAGCAGGGTTGGGAAACTAGCCTGGTCTTCCCTTAAGGACTGCTTTGACTTAGTCATAATTATTTCAGGCTTTGTTAACCAGGCGTGGGTCGATTTGACTTGCTCAGCAACAAGCTTAAAAACCAAATAATCCAATTAATTGAAGAAGCAGAGTGTAAAAGTGTTTGGAAAGGGTTGAGAAAGCCAGGAGGAGCAGCCGGCATGTCCCTGGTGGGATGTCTCTCCAAACAAGGGCGCACAGAGGCCCCTTGTTAGCTCAGCGGGGACAGCAGCATGGCTGCTCTTTGAACCCCGCAGTCCTCAGGACTGTGACATTTCACTAGGACTCAGAAAACCAAGGCGGGGGGAACAAAGCCCCATATGCCATGCAGGCATTCATGCTTGCAGTTAAATAAACTCCAGAGACAAATGCTAACATTTGCAACTGCTTCCCACTTCCGATCCCACAATGACACCTCAACAAGGGTTTATATAAAACTTTTCTCTAGCCTGTCAACACAGCCTTCATAGGGCAACAACAAAAAAATGTCAGAAGTGACTTAAGAATATATCTTTAGCACTGAAATGAGTATTTGTGCTTAGGCTGAGGGAGGGAGAGGGGAGTAGGAGGAGGAAGATTGAGGAGCCTTCACAATTATTCACATTGCAGTCTCAGAATATGTGTAGAGCTATTCATTCAAAATGTTGTCATTGATAATGGTATTCAGCTGCAGAAATCCCTAAATATCATTTAGAGAGAGAGAGAGAAAGACAACTCCTATATGTGACTGGAGTGACGAAAATTCAGGGCTTTGGCTCAAATGCCTTGTAACACCGCTCCAATCCTGACCCTTGCTGTGTAAAACCTTGTGATTAAGAAGCCATATGACTGCAACAAACCCCACCATCAATGATCCCCTTCAGAAAGAGTCATTGTGCCTATAAATCCAGGGTGAAATTCCTCCCAGCACTGAGTAATGGCTCAACTTTGGTGTTAATGGCCACAATAGTTTTGACACATGTCCAGGTCTGTAAGACTGGCTGTTGAGACACTGAGGAAAAACCAAGGTCTTCCCAATGGTTACTTTTATTCCTGTCAGACTCGAGCAGCCAGGATCCTGCCTGCATCCTCCCTACAGCTTCTCCCAACAGTGCTGAGAAAAGGAGAAACAAAGAGCATCAGTGGGGAAACAGGTCTCCCTTCACCATGCCCTTGTTTATGAGTTTCTGTCTGTCTCTTGGAGCAGGGGCAGAAAAAGTCATCCTTTTTTATCCTAGAGATACGGGACAGAAATCCTATTCCCTTGCAAGGAACAGCAAACAGATTAATTGTAAGTCACAAAGATTTCGTCCACAGTGTCTCAAGATGAGGCCAAGAACAAGTGAAATGTTTAGAGAGAAGAGGACACCAAGGTCAAGTGCTTGGGTGCTGCAAGATAAGGTTAGTTCCTCTTATCAAAATTCAGATGTATAAAACTGTTCTCAGACTTTTTGGTGTTTTGTAGATTATAAGTGATAGCCACACTGATAATTTACCGTTGGAGAGTAAATTGCTTACCCTCCAACAACTGTTTATGGGACAGAAACTCATAAAACATGCATGCACCATCCCTGCCATCCCACTGATGGGGTCTCTGGGACCATTCTTGGTCCAACCTCTTGACCTCCACTCTATACAACAGTTGATGGCAGAAGTGACAATTCTGAAAATCTCGACTGAAGTACAAGCACTAATATCTAGTTCCTAGGAACCATCTTTTTCATAGCAACTGACTCCTTGGAGATTCAGTTGCACTGTCAGTTTCCTACAGATGAAACACAAAAGACATCACAGATTACTTCAAAAACTCTTCAAAAAAGAAAAATAAAGAGAGAGGTAAATGAAATTAGAATTTGTACCAGTTTCCTCATTTACAGGTGCTGCCAAGTTCACGATTACCCATTTTGTGAACACTGCTTGTCTGCATGTCATCATGTGCATGCAGTGTGCTTTTAGAAGGACAGACGTGATGATGGAAAAAGCTGGTGTGCAGAGGGCCATACTCAGGTTTTTTTTGAAGTCCATTTATCTGTTGTCTTTCATTTCTTGGATCTCTTAGCAGGCATCAGCCTGATTTTATGCCCCTGACTCTGTAACCTTCAGAAAGTCCAGCCTTGGAAACGCGAAACAGACTAAACAGGGAATTTACTCAAACATTCCCATAACTAGGCAGAGTTCTTTGGCAAACTGCATCCCTCATAGTAACACCAATTCCTTCCCCTCCCTGCATCTGAAAAGAAACAAACGGTAACAGACTAAAAGCAAATGATTGCTTACCGCAAATTAACCCAATTTATTACATGCAAATCAGTACTTGTTTCAATTTTCTTACGCATTCTTGTAAGTTGACGTTTTACTAGATGATCAAAGGTATTCACTTACTGAGAGAAAAGAAGAAAAAAGAAAGCTGTAAAGCATCAACTTTGTGAAGACCAAAGAAATTCACTTAGAACAGCAGAAGCTTTAAAATGTAATTTCCCACAAGATCACTGTCTGCTGAGCTGGACAAGAACAGCTGGATGAAAACACTTACAGTTAGTACCTGCAAGTTCCTTTACAGGTCTTCCCATGCAATGCCACAAAGGAGACAAAGTGAGCTTCTGATGGCATCCCATCAGGCATCTGAGCTCCTTTAAGCAGAGTATATACACGAGCTATCCCAGCCCACAGCAAATCTGGCCTGATGGCAGAAAGCCCCCTGAGGAGGACACAGTGAGAGGGGAGCTCAGCAAACACAACGGGGCTGGATGCAGAACCACTGTGGGATGCACCTGGGGCCTCAACAGACACCGTTTACAACTCGTCTGAGCTGTCAGCAACAACTCACCCACACCAGAGCAAACAGCTGAGGCAATTGATGAGCTGCAACGCAGGGTAGCGTGTCATGTTTACCACCACAGCCAATACAGCTTGCTTAAGTACTTATTATCTCACTCAGGAGGGGAATGCATCATTTTACACAGCTTTTTGGGCTCTACATGGCTGTAGTTGTAACTGTCCAAAATTAACACAACAGGTGCCTCACTCAGCCTTCCTCTGACCTTAGTTATTCCCTGGCCTTCCCCCTGAGACTCCCAAACCCATTCCAGGATGCAACAGAAACGATTTTGCAAACCAAAGTACAAGCACCGACCTTGGCACAGGTGCTGTGCTGCAGGGCTGTGGGAGCAGCAGTAGGAAACATCTCCCTTTTGCCTGGTCCTGAGAAACTCCTTCCCCAGCACACACACCTTTGCAGAATGCATCTGCAGAGCCCTGGACATCCATCTCTGGGAGCCATGAACACAATGGGCATCCCTCACAGGGCTGGGAAACCCAGAACCTGTCTGCAACAGCTTCTTGTTGTTCTTGCTGTATTGAAAAGAGGCAATTGCTTCATACATCCCTACCTTTTCTGACAGAAGCCACCAGTTTTTAAAGCTACTTGCTGAGCTATTTGCAGAAGAGCTCCCATACTTGTGGTGAATGAGTGGTATAGGCCACTTAAAAGCTCACCATCCAGGTATGAGAGAAATTAATATGAATTTGTGAAAAATGTGACTTAACAGAATTCAATGGCAAGGTCTACTCTATTACATATTCAACATGAAAAAATATTTTTTTAAAAAAACATACAAAAGGGAAATCAAATTAGAATTGGGTTAAAATGATATATGCATGGAACGTGGGAGATGATTTACATGGTGTTACAGAAATTGAGTCAGAATTGGGTTGGTACGATTTATATCGCGATTAGGGAAGGAAGGTGAGGGAAACCCTCCTGTTGAGTTACGAGGTTCAGAGTGCACCCCCTTGCTTTCCAAACTCCTCAGAGAGAAGTGTAGTCGCAGCTGAATCCATTCCTAGTCCCAAACCAGATCAACTGTTTATGTCCAAAGGGAGTAGGTGCAAGGATCTCAGTGTGATTATTTAACATATGATTTTGTGGTTTATATAACTTAAGAATAGCAGCAGTTTAAGCTGGAGTAGCAACAATTTAAAGTGCATTAACACTATTAAGATAAAAAACTATCAATTCATCAGCACAACTTCATCGAAGACTTAAAGTTCTTAAATCAGATCACATGCACATAGAGAGATAAAGAGATAGATAGATATACAAAAGTATATACCTGTTAAGATTTCCCCTTGAGTTCAGTGAAAATATTCACATCAGTCGCCTTTGCATGTCTCAGCAGGTGAAGGGTTGAACCTCAAGGAAAGGGTATCAGCCCAGGTCCTGCTGTTGGTCTCTAACGATAGTTCTCCAATTTTGCAAATGTGAGAGCTTTGGAGGTCCAAGAGGTGCCCCCATTCAGAGAGAGACACTTTGAGCCCAGCTCAAAGGGCCTCACTTGGGAGCACTGTTTAGAGTCATGAGATGACTGGGTGGGAATCAGTAAATTTCCACTCTGGCCACAGCTCAGGTTGGTAATTACTGGAGCACCAGCAACTGCTGGTACCAGTTTGCCTGAGTTTCAATGTGTTTCAGGGTTGTCAGGGAGTGATTAGTCATTCCATTCTTATTCCCCACTGTGGCCGGGTGGTTGAATTACTGGTGCGTACCATAGTCAGGCAACTGGATTCCCAGTACGGTTAATGCCATTCCTGGCCTTAGCAGCGTGTCAAGGGACACTTAACTGCCAAACTCACTGCACAATGGCCAGGGCTTACTGGGAGTTTCTTAGGCCATAAGGTAGTCCAGGAGCTGGGCAGAGGGAAATGTACCACCACACTGCTGCCATCAATCCAAAGGAAGCAGGCCAGGTTAGAGGGCAGGGTTACTCCTACAGCAGCTTCCTTCACTCCGGGTTGGGAAGGTAAGGGCTGTGCAGGCTAGCTGCCAGGTGGTAATTGGCAGATGGATTTGGCTGAGGCCAGCTGCCAGTCATAACCACACCCTGGGAGATGGGCTCCTGGTCTTTCTACAGTTACATGTCCTCCTCTGTATCTTCAGTACCCCAAGCACCTTTTCAAACATGGTTTTGTATGCTGTCTGCTTCTCAGCTTTCTTTTCTGCAAAAGCTGTTTGCTTCTCTCTTCTTCTGATATAAGAACATGCATGTAATTTAGTTTTCTTTGTCCCAAAACTATTTTCACTTTCTTTCATTGTTTGCCCTCCTTTGAAAAGAGCTTTGAGAACCTAAGGTGGATAATGTCAATTATTATAGTGGTTTGAAAGCATTCGTAGTGTTTTCCATAGTAAAAAAACCTCTGAGCAGTTAGCAAGCATAAAATGTAGAGGCTTTCCTCTTATAATTCTTATGGAGATTTAATGTTAGCAATTATAAGAATTCAAATGGTATTTCCAGCTTAGCTGTGCTTGTGACTAAGCAATTTATTAGAAGTAATTTACTTAATTTGGGGATCAAAACGCTGAACTCACCTTATAATATATGGTTGTGGCACTGAAGGCAGGAAAGAGTTGATAGAGCTTATACAGAGAGATTTATTTTTCTAATAAGCTTTGAAGAGGGTCTTTTTTGGGGGGATTATTGTAACAAAAGAGCAGCATTTCTTCTCAAGGCTTGATTTCAGAGAAGGATTTAAATCTGCATTGGATCTTTCTGTGGCCCTTAAAGGCATCAGAGAAGAAAGATGGCTCTCCTTTGCTATTCTATTTCTACATTATTGAGTTTATAGTCAGTTGAATTGCTACAATGTGGAGTAATACTGAAATGTACTGTCTGTTTTCTGCTTTTTAAAGTGGAAATGAATCATGAAAAATTGCTGGTTTACATAAAGTATACATACTGGCTGCTGCACTGCAGATACTTGTGTCTACATCTTTTGTCCCTTAGGGTATACCTCATTGCTCTGTATGGCTGGAAATGCCCCAAGCAATTTGATGTTCAGGTAAAATGATGGAAAAGGTCAGCAAAAAGGGTCACAGCATTTCTTCACAGCCTGCACTCCCCAAACCTGACATGTTTGCACACCTGTTACAATAAAAGCTTAGTCACAAATATCCGGAGGAGGAGGAATGAGTGTGAGTTCCCTACTTCCCTGCCCCACAGACCCCGGGGTGGCATAGCTCTGCTGGCTCAGCCACCCTGGGCCAACAGCGTTTCCAGTGCTGGGCAGATTCACATGCAGCAGCGTATTTCTTTGAATGTCTTAAGTGACTTATAGTAGTCTGGAGCTTCAATACCTCCACAGAACAATGAACACCTTGGTGGCAACCAGCTAAAGGAACACCAGAAACCCCACCTTTCCCATCCCACTGGAAGTGAGAGGAGCAGAGGGACAGGGTAGGGATGGGGAGAAGGACAAATGCTGGCATTTCTGCCAGTGCACTGGGGTCTGTGTGCCCAGGGAGGCCCTTGCATCTATCTACACCCTCCTTATGTCAACATCACAGGGCTCTCAGGTGGTCTACAACCCCCAGCACCTTCCTCCTGCCCAATCCCTCTGGAAGGACCCCAATTTTCCCCTCCCATTTCCCCATTGCCTCCCCCAAACCTGTGAGCCCCCAGCACCAGGACCATACAACCTCTCTCCTTTCCTTCCCAACTATATTCAACCTCGCGGAAACACGGGATGATCTGTCTCCACAATTCATACCATTCTCTAAGGAAGGCGTTGCCACCACCTGGATCCACACAAAGAGAGGTTTATATGAGTGCAGCACCACACAGGAGTGGAGGGGACCCTGTGTATCCCCATCCCATGCTGAGATCCCCCATTCCTACACAGGCACATGGGCATGCAACCCAGTTCCCCCCTTCACCAGCTGGATCCCTCCTGGAAATTTTGCCTCCCTGGAGGCAAATGGGCCTCTACAAGCACAGTGGGCAAGGAGACCGTGGCGGGGGGCCAAGCCACCACCACTCGACTGGGAGAGAGCGAGGTAAGCCTTTGCACAGGGGTGCATGCAGAAGGGCTTTTCATGAACTTCGGCAAATGCCTGTTTTGAAAGATACATACCAGTAAAGAAAATACATTAATCCACCCATTAAACACACTGGCAGTTCTGGCCCTGCTGCATGTTTGGACACTTTTGCTTGCCAGAGCAGCACTCTGATTTCTGCATGTTGCCTCCAGAAAAAACCTGCATTTTGAACAGTCGTCAGTGCCGAGAGTCAGAGCTGGAGAAGACAAGGATAAGGGCACCACAGAGGGGATGCATTCAGTTGCTGGGAGGCAGCCACGAGCTCTCTACTGTGAAGTGGCTTTTACTGGCATCACCTACTTGCTCTGACACCTGATGCCCCACAGAGCATAAACAGAAAACACATCAAGAAAACAGTCAGGAAGAACAGACAGAAGACTGTTACTGGGTTTACATTTTCCAGGCCTGATTTGCAGTGAATAGTTGAGCTTTACCGCCAAGAGAAGGGGTACTGGCATCCAGAGTGAGACCTGGTATTCTTGGCAAACTGAATTAACGGTGGTGGTGATAGCACGTGGCTCACACCAGCAGTATGCAGATAGGGAAAGCACACTGAAAAAGCCAGTTGTGTTTTCTGAGAGTTGTGGTCCTCATCTGCAAATTTCAGCACTGAGCCCAGCACTGCTGAAACCTCTGATTAACAAAGAGCACTCTTCTAAACAGATTACTTTACTCCTCATACAAGGAGCTTTATGCTGGTGAATCAGGTTTTATATGAGGTAGTAGGCAATGAAATATATCCCATTTACCCTGGGAAGACTCAATCCCCACCTACAGTGGTTTCAAGATGAACAAAATCCATATGCTGCACTTCCTACAGAAAACATTTCTGTTCAGTCACCATACATTTTTGTTTGCAATAACAGCAAGTTCTGCCAAGAAAAATGGTTCTTAAAATGGATTTCCATTGTGGCAGTCGCTTGGTCTCTGATAGCAGACTGGTGACATACAAACATCACAGTCCAATCCCACAATGTCAGAGCTTTTAAAGCTGGTTACAACCCTTCAGATCCAAAGGCCTGTGGCCATAATCAGGGCAAACTACTCCCAGGCAGCCACCTTTGGTATTTCCTGATCCCAAATGTGACGGTGGCTATTCCAGACCTGGTATTTACTGTTCACTTTATTTATGTCCCAGGACAGCATTTGTGGCAGTCTCAGTTCTAAATCTGGCATTGGGAATATGGGGCATAGGAGGTAGGGGTAGATTCATCTGCATGGTAAAAATAACAAAGATTTCTTGATGGCTGTGATAGCTCCCTGTTGTATTTCAAGTGCAAGTGCATCCTCTGTCTAGTTTGGTTGTTTGTTTGCTTGTTTTCCCTACAGAGTATCTCTTGAAATAATTAAAGGAAAGCAATATTTGAACACTGCTTCCTTCTGCTACAGTCCAAGATCTATAAGCAAGTCCAGCTACCTAGTACTGTCTGCATGCCCACAGCTAATGCACTACACATTAAATCACTCTCAGAGTAGACTCTCTTTACAGACAGTAGTAACTTGTGAACTTGCTCAAATGTCTTATTAGATTCTCTTTGAAAGCCTGCGTTCACTTTTCTTTATGTTTTTTGATTATTATAGAGAAACATGATGTCAAAAGTTTCCAAAAGTGGCCGCCCAGAACTTTAAAAAAACCAGTTCAAATCCATGACAGTTAAAGTGGCCAATGCTCAATTGGAAAGGCCGAAGCTCTCCACACATCAGTCACAGAAAAGGGTTCCTTTCCCACTTCCTACCATGAACCCTCATTTTTTGAGCCTGCCCAGCTGAGACAGCAGTCTCACAGCAGAGACTCCATTCCCATGCCACACGCTCAGGAGATCCAGCACAAGGGGCTTATCAACTCCCGCTTGAACATTGCCTCCTGGCAAACCTGGAAAGGCTAATTTTGTCGCCTTTGTCCCTGCCCTCCCTGTGGGGCAGACTAATCAGCCTGCGGCTTGGGGCTTACTGGCAGAGCCCAGCTTCTCTACAGTCTCAGGAAACATGGCCATTGCCATCTCCACTGAGAAACACCCAATGGGTCAAATTTACACAGTGTAAGTTTGGTATCCATCCATTTAAGCCAACATGCCAACATTATGCATTCATTTGGCCCGTGAGGTCTCCTCATTCATAAAAAGAAAAAAAAAAAGAAAAAGTCTGGCTACGCAATTATTCTAATTATTTAAAGAAGTTTCTGATGCTGGCAACAGCCACAGCATACATAATTCAGCCTCCATACCTTTCTCAAACACAAGACAAACACATCAGTGTATTTTATATAAGCCTTCCAGGGACATTGGTTATTTTATTTGCGTGAGGTCAGTTTAGATGTAAGTGTTTTAAGCAGCTAAAGCCAAACAATGTTAACCCGCTAGTTGCTTTGCCAAGCCAATTACACTTTTAACTTCCTACTGTGTTCCCCATGCCTTGTTTTCTTCATGTATAAATGGCTTTCAAGCACACATTATCTTAAGCATACTTATGCATAAGGCAATATTTATTTCACAGAGCTTGAGAAATGTAGAAAAACTGCAGAATTTGAACACCATGGCCACTTGTTAGGGATTAACACTAACAAGTGCAGCCACACTGTCTCTGAACACTGCCAGGCTGTGCATGACATCTTGGGGTGTTATAGCTCAGAGAATATTCTGCTCTCTGATTCCTGTGGCAGTATGTCCTGGAAAAGACTTGAGGGTAATTGCTTGAGAGCAGAAAACCTGTTTCTTTATGTTTAAGCACTTGGATGGGATTAGATGTGACATAGCTCTGTGTGATCTTGAAGAAATCAATTTGTCTGTGCTTTCTGTCCTTATAGGTGGAGTCAGGGCTTCATAGTACTGGCCTGCAGTTGGCATATGAGAAGATACAGTCAACAGTTCCTGTGTAATGATCAAAGGACAGTTAGCTCAGGCCTGAATCACTTTGATCCCTTATACATTTCCTACTCGCAACCTGGAGAGCAAATGCTCTCATAGTTTTAAAAGTGTGGCCTGCAGCCTCATGCCAGAAGAAAAGTGTGCATCTTGGGTCCCACAGGTGAGACAAAGACCCAATGAGTAAGAGACTGCACTTTCCCCCTGAAAATTTCCCAAACAGGTTTCAGATTTCTCTAAAAACTTGTGTAGGCATAGTTTGTCTGTAGCAGAGAGGAAGATGATTTTCTTTGTATACACCTACACTAGTGGAGCCAGGAGTCCCCCCTGAGTGTTGGAGAGATGGGCATGATGGGTTGTGCTGCAGCACACACCTGCTCCATCGGATGTATATGCCCATCATCACATTGCACAGACCTCTCGGAAGCAATTTATGGCCTTTGAAGCCACCATCCTCTGCTCGTACTTAGATGTTGACCTATGTGAACCTACCATGCTGTAAAACCTCTTTCTACAGAAGTTTGACCTGCTCAGGTAAACCACTACAGAAAGGTCAGCTATGGTCAAAAGATTACGGGCCAAGTCAGTAATGAACTTGGACTGAATCTGAACATGCGAGACCAAAATTACTGCTGTTCCTGATGGTGCCCAAACGGTTGTATATGGTCACATCATTGCCTGCCCTCCACTCAGGCCGTATCTTTTGGTGAGCATCAAACCCAGAACGGGTGGATTTGTATGCCATTTCCAAATAGGTGAGTTTCCCCTATTTCATTTACTTGTCCATCACTGCACACAGAGGGAGGGAGACACAAGGAATCTCACACTTTTATGTTGGCCAAAACATGTAAACCCACTAGTTATATTATAAATAACTTTGTTAAAAATTGTTGAAGTTAGGTTTGTAATGAGGATTAGATTAGCTGAAGTCAGATTTCATCTATTACCCAACATGGCCCTTACCCAGCTGTTACCCAAGGCAATGTTTTTTACACAAAAACTGTATACCTTAAAAATTCTGCATGACAGATGATCTCGAAATGAGGTTAAGGGACTGGGACTAAGATCCATCAGCAAGTGTCTGGTCTCCCAGGTCTACTGCTAACCCTGTTTGAAAACACCAAACCTCCTTATTGAGCCAGATTATCTCCTCTGTCTGTGCTGACATTGCTTACGCACATCTTGCCGTATCTCTCTGCTGTTTTATCTTCCAGAGTGTAGGCAGTCTCTGAGTAGATCATAATTCAATGCAGTCACTATGTTTTCCTCAAAAATGAAGAACTTTCTCAAATCCTTTGAAACCAAAGTATTTTGATTCGCTGGCTTTGTTCGTTAGCTGCTTCATTAACACTTTCAGGGGACAGGTTAGAGGTCTGCGTTCCTTTGCTTTCAGGCTTCATATCACAGTGGAAACAAAGCTATTCCACATGTCAGTGCCACCCACTTGGAAATGAAAGAGCAACGATTTTGGTAAAATATTTTAGTGAAGACAGTTACTGAGCTGCTGCCACCGTGGTGGAGTGGGGCTGTGATATGCACTTACTTACTCTGTGTGTGTATATATGTATATGTGTGCATCTATGTAATGCAGTAGTGAAGCCTCTTCCCCTTGACATTTGTCAGCTATTCTAAGTGTGCATTCACACATTTAAGAATATTGTCAATGGATCCTGCTAAATATTGCTTCAACTGACAAGCAAATGAAAATACGATATAGTAAAGCTTAAAAACTACCACACAAACAAACAGTACTGCCAGTTAACAGAAAACTTAGGTGGAGGCCTCTGACTAGAAGCAATGGTGGGACACACAAACACATACAGATATGGAGCATTTGTCCATCCCCCAGACAATGTTGTTCAATTCCTATTGTCTTCAAACCAGCGGCTTTCTGACTGCACAGTCAGCTCTTCTGCGAACAGATCTTTCCCTGTAGCAAATCCCAGCACTGAAGTGGAGCCACACAATGTGGTTCACCTCTTGCTCCCACACTTTGTGTTGCAAGCTCTTGGGTGGCTGGAAATTGCTTCTGTCAGGAAAGAACTCAGAAGTGTTGTGATAAAAAGAGACAGACAGTGCCCTCCTCGGTGTTTTGTTTTGATATTCTTCAGCTCTCCATTACACATGATAATGAGAGGCTGAATACCCTCGATAATGACAAACCTAGATAGGTTTTCTTTTTCTGCTCACTCAGTGTTTCTGCTCTGCAATTCCCAGGATGCTCATTTCCAGGATGCTGGGTTAGGTCACAGGCAGTGATGCAGAAATGTGCCAGCCCACTGGCAGCATCCTTGACCCCATGCCCTGAGCAGAGCTAGCCAGGGTCGGGTAGCTCAGGTGGGTGCAGCACGGACAGGGCTGCGCCACTGCTGAGGTTTTGGAAGCAACAGAGCCCTGTTCACACACCAATGCATTTGAGCTACGTCCTGCCATGTCCAAGCTGGCTCTTTGCCCTTGATGCAATTTACCCACAAATTAGATAATCCAGCCATGGAAAATGAGAAATGGATCTATCAGCTCTTCCTCATGTAAAACTACTGCGCTGCAGCAGCAACAATGAAGCATGACCTCGGTGTAGAAGCTGTCACTGTTACTTTAATGCCTTACTGACTGCGTTCAGCACGTCTATGGCTACACCCCTCAGTAAGCTGGCGCGGGTACCAGAAGCTGAACCTTAGCAGGACTTTTTGCCAGTGCTGGTTATCCTGACCGTCCACTGCTTCTGATGCCTCCGATCCAATGCTCACCACAAGTCCAGCTGTATGTATGCAGTCCTGTCGTGTACTCTGTGGGCACAGACTGAGTCTTTGCAGTCCGACCATGTCTTGGTTTGCCAGGAGTTTGCTCTTCAGTACTCTCACTGGTTTGAGATCAAGAGCCTTCTTTGATAACCCACTGATCTGAGACTTTAAAGATAACTCAACATATACATAGGCAACTCAATATATACATAGATGCCCATGGATTTCTGAAAATAATCTGCTTGAGTGGAAAGTAAGTGGCTAAATACCAGTGAAGGTCTGTGCCCAAAAATTTTGGAGTATTCCTATCAACATCTGCAGGTAAGGAGATATCGTGGGGACCTGAGCCTTCCACTAGCCCTGGGAAATGACACATAGCCACTTAGCTGCAAAACCCCAGCGTAGAGGTGTCTGTCCCCTAGCACCTATGTACCTTTAAACTTCCAGTCATAAGGTCTCAGTCTTTTGCCCATGATTATCTGAACAAATAAACATCATAAAGCCTTATGAAAATGGTGATGATACTCTGAAAGTTTTAACATAAGAATAAGAATTAATAAGAATTCTGGGGTGGGGATTTTTGGTAGATCTGCTAGCAGATTTGCTGTGTAGAGAGGCTTTCTGCCAGTCCACTTCAGTCTGTCTCACAAGGGATTACCATGGCAAACCTCAACTTCCATATAAAGTGAATCAAATTAATTATGGGTCATTATACCTTAGTAACACAGTTGGGACTTCCTGATAAACCTCTGTTGATGATCTGAGCTGTTACACAGTTTCCATAAGTACTGGAGTAGTGATTCACAAATAACAGGCAATCACTTTCACCTAAAGCCAGATAACCACTATCCCTTAAACCAAACACATTTACAGGCTTGTTAGCTCAGAAGTAGTCAGGAACTACGTCTTTCCAATGTGTCTTTTGAACCCTATATCCTGTATTTATTATGGACTTTTTTTCCCACCAATAATGATCTTAGATAAAATGGTGTATGTTCACTCATATATGTTATCTATACATTTCTGCATACCTAGGTGGAATTGCAGATTGTAGTTTGCATTCCAGCATCATGGAATAAGATACCAATACTCTGTGATAATCTTGTAAATGTTGTGATCTTTATTTTCCCAATATTTTTTTTTAGGAGGTCCATATACAGGTACTTTATCAAGTTTAATTTTGTGTATCATCTATCTATCAATGTGACACTGGATGAGTGACCATTTAGAAGTCTTTGAGAGCATTTTATCAAGCTCCCGCACCCAACCTCGTCAGAAAGACTTCCATGCTAACCTTCATGTCATACTTCTACCTCTCTCTGTGCCCAGACTCACGGACTTGCTGTCACTAATCCTCCGGCTTCAGGGAAACTGGTGGGAGAACACAATGCTTTTCACATGAGTAAATGCATCACAGCCTGTCTCTTCAAAGATATTTTCCCTCTTTACATCTGAATCACACCTAACTAACTTACAATCTTTAGACCCGTGTGGTTTACTCCTGGCTGCTACTTGTAGTCCTTTAACTACAGTGCTGAACTGCACAGGGAGACTGAAAAAAAATTCAACCAAAACATCAGGCGAGTAAAGCTTTGCTTCCCAAAGGAGAAAAACTTGACAAATCTGACAGCCTAGTGCAAAAGGAGCATAGAAATCCCCACCAAAAATATGTGGGAGGGAACATATATTTAAAATAGGACCGCCTAATTCGACTGCTAAATCAATGCAGGGAGCTCTGTACGTCTGTGTGTGCGGGAGGGAGAGGGAGAAACAGAGGGAGGGAGAGACAGAGAGGGAGAGAGGAGCAGAGGGAGGGAGGGAGGGAAAGCAATGTGCCTTTCACAGAGCTGGGAGCTTGATGGGAATGTTTGATTAGCTCCTCTCTGAAAGAGAAAAGGTGACCAGGCCTCCCTCCGCTGCCTGCCTCTCCTTCTGTAAAATAATGTTGGCTGGACTTTGGGGTACAGAAAAGCTTGGAAAAAATAGCACTTTCATACTGTGTGGAGAAAAGGAATAAAAGTTGCACACCTCAAGCAAGGTAATACTGATGGCATTTCTCTGCTATATTTATTTATGGGGGAGAGGGGGGAGTTGCTTTTTTTGCCTGTTGATAATAGCTAAATATTTTCACTGATAAGAAACCGTAGGGATGTAATTTTTCTGTTTAGTATTCCAGCTGTGTGCATAGGATCAAAGACCTAAGAAGATGAAGACATAGATGTAGAATGAAACTGTACTTTAAATTGTATACTTCATTAAGTATTTATAAAAGCATTAAACCCCTACTGTTAAAGTGGACACACAGACTCACTGCCTGAACAGCAAGGGCTTAACTATTTGATAAAGAATGGTGTGTATTAGTCACACACCAACAGACATAGATATGTCTACTGTTCAAGTAGTGTGTAATAGGTAATGCAACTTGTTCCCTAAGTTTAAAACTGGTTTGCTTTCAAGACTTTTTCTTTGTCTCTTTGATCAATAGCAAGGTGTGTGTTGTGCCATTAATTAGCACTTCCTGACACTGGGGATCACTGATCTCCAAGATACAGAATGGAAAATGGGATTATTGCAGTGATACATATTGCTATGGTGTGTACTCCCTGACTAGATGGATAGATACAGATGTATGAACAGTACAGTAGCCTAGACACTATATATCCTTTTGTGCTCAGTGCTTGTTTTGCTGGTGAGGCTCCAAAAATGAATAGCATTGTCAAGCCTGCCACAGCCGTTCAGCTCTCTGCAGGGAGATTAGAGCCTCGATAAGTCTCTTCAAAATGCGATTTCTCCCAGACTAGTATGAACATGAACCAAATGCCCCGAGCAAACTTTCAACCCTAGTTAATATTTTTTCCTAGAGTTTGTGGGAACTACGCCACATCCAGAGCACAAAAGGAATTGCATATTACAGAGGCAGAGCCTCCTCAGAGCACACTCCTTTTCCTCTAACCTCTCCAAAACTTAAATAAAGCACCAGGAACAACCAAGCACACAGAGAAAAAATAGTTTAGATGGCTTTTCAAATACATTTGACTGAGAACAGCAAGGGAATCATATGTTTATAGCTTGTATTCTACCATATGCATCCTAAAGTTTAAAACGCCTTCATTTGACTACACTCAAAGAGTTTCTATATCTTTCTGTGTCTGTAGTACCATGTTCTTCAGACTTGATTCAGTTCATCACTTGAATGACAGTCATAGCTGTAAGACTAGTCTCTTTCAGAGATGCAAAGAGAGCTCAAGCAAAAATAACTGCATTACACATGCACATTACTTTTGGAATATTAAATTAGTATCTTATTTTAAACATACTTATTTTGCTTGCATCGGGTTGCTGGGGTTATTCTCACTGAGATGACAGAAAAGACTTCCTCTCTTTCTGTTATTCAAGATGTAGGAATTTTTTTTAAAAAAAAGAAAGCTTGACAGTCCTGCCAATATAATTGAATATTGCTTTGTGTTTCCACCTGTAGTAGGAATGTATGTTCTTAACTTGCTCACTACTTTATTTAAGACACTTCTTTCCCTGGCAGCATTCTTACACATGACTTGCCACTGACTGGTTGAAACAAGTAGTTTTACTAGCTAACCCAGGTTTCCTCACACTTGGGATGCATGAAAGACACCCCATGTGGATTCTCTTGTGTCTAATAAGAATGAAAACCTACCAAAGCTTTTCCTTTAGTGGAGATATTGTCAAGGTGTTCCCTGTTTCACCCAGCTAATTACTTTCACAGAAGTAGCAGGAAATTAATTTTTAGGCTCCCTTTTGTCAAAATTCATTAACTGGAATATTTCTAAAAGAGGACCGCCTGAGACACAGTGTGAACACAGAAGTTGGCAGAACAGGCTAATTACTTCTTGTGAAACAACAGAATTATTTATTATTTCAGGACATCACTTTTTAGAAAACATTGATAAAAACTAACCTGAAGTTTATGTAACAGTGGCATTAAATTGTACCTGGTCTGCCTGAAGAATATTTAACTTTTTCCTTTTCACCCCTGAGCCACAAATAAAGCTCTAGAAAGAAACTACTGCCCAGCAGCTTGACATGCTAACCCAAGGCTCAGGACATGCATGTTCAAGTCTAGATTTTACCAAAAGTCTCCTAAGTGATGAGAGGTAAGTCATTTAGGGCACCTGGCTGAAATGAGCAATAAAAGTGATAGCTCAGTTTACTATCTGCAGCTGTGGCCATATTCCTCCTCCCGTGTCTGGAGGCTAAACACGTAGGAAAAAACGCTGTGGCACTCATAGACGTGAACTGCCCATACAGTGGGACTGGAATGGGCAGTACCAGACTAGTGAGGTGAGTGTTGGCCCACTGGAGTAGGGTCGGGAAGGCATCATCTTTTCTGGATGGGTGGTGAAAAGCAAAAGCCCAGGATTTTCTGAGAGCCCTGGGGCATGTTCTGGCCCCCTGAAGCTCTGAGTCCACCAGGTCTCCTCCTGCAGCATCAGCTGAGGTTTAGACCTCACATTCAGGGCTCAGAAACTGAACACTGAACAGATAATATGTCCTCGCCTCTGAAATCCCATCCATCACGCAGATCTCACTGGTCTGTGCTGGAAAACAGAATCACAGATCAAAACAGAAATAAATGTAAAATTAAATCTTGCGGGGTTTGGGGGTTTGTTTGGTTTGGTTTGGTTTGTGGGGTTTGTTTGTTTGTTTGGGCTTTTGGTTTGGGGTTTTTTTTAGCAGAAAAAATAAATGGCCACAGTATGTGTTGTACATAAAGCCAGAGAGGAGGCAGCTACAGCAGTCAGAGGTCTGCTCAACTCCTCAACTTTCTCCTGTGGAGTAGTTTTTAAGGACAGAGTCAGAGAGGGAGATAGGTGCTTAACACCTACTTAGAGTACTTCAATTCCTCTTTTGAACTTGCCGGGGCACAAGGAGCCCCCTTGTCCCAGCGCTGGCCCGGGGTGCCTGTGCTGGAGCTCAGCTGAGACCAGGGACAATGCGGCCCCTGTTCTGGGCCCTGCCGTCACACAGAGACTATAATTATCTCTCTTCTAATGACCAGCCAGGCAAGATAACAGTTTTTATGCTATGTTTAGAAAACAATGTCTTACTACAAATTGACGGTTCATTCGCCTGTAAAAGAGCCTCTCTAACAGCCCTGGAGCAGCTGCCATTCTTTCGCATCCCAGTTCCTTTCTTTGCTGCCCATTTCACACTTGGAAAACTTGGGTGAATGCTGCACAGGCAGCACAGCCTCCCTCTGCCACAGAGGACGTTCAGAGAGGTGCAGAAGCGTCCAGAAAAATCCATAACCGTTTACATTGTATCTCTATTAGTAAATTAAACTCTAACTGTCTGGCTCAGGGCAGCCCACATCACCCGTGTGAAGTCCTTTGGCCGCCGACCCAAAGGGGCTGCCGGCACTGCTGTGAGCGCTCTGGAGGGGAGCAGTAAGACTGCGTTTTACTGACTCCCGATAACGCCCTGCGGAAAGCAAGCTGCCGCAGAAAGCGGGATGTGAAGGGACTTGCTGCAGATAAAACAGGATAATGTCTTACTGATGAGCTGTCATTCCAGTGTCATGGTCCCCAGACAAGCCGGGGGTCTACTGAAATTACGTAGGCTCCTAAGGCACCTATGGGGTAGCCATGCAGTCTGTGTGTATATATCGAACCCTTGCAAACACTGGGAAGTATCAGGAGTGGACAGGCCTGACAGTGTGGCACTCAGGGGTTAGCTACCCAAGTATTTGCTCTGGGCTCTGCCAACATTTTGCACCAAACTGTGCTGGGGCAGCTGTACATTTAGTGGTGTCTGAGGGCTGCTCCCACATGGTCTGCTGGTGCCGTGCCAGCAGAGGAGAAGAGCCCGCTCCCACATTCTGCAGCCGGCTCCCCCTCACCTCTCCTGCCACCTTCTCTGAGCTGGCATCTCTGCTCCCCTCTGCAGCAGGACATAGTTGTGTCACCTTGGGCTGCCTTTCATTTTCAAGCTCATCTTTCAGCAAATGAGCCCTGGGGAAAAAAAAAAAACCAAACCCAACAACAAAAAAACCCAACAAACCACACACAAAGTGTTTATCAGAAAGAAAATTCTCAATGACTTGACCCAGCAATATTTCTCATGAAAAAGTACTTTAATTAAAAAAAAAACAAACCCAACACCATCTGCAGCTTTCACTTTTCCTTTTGAAGCAGAGCACCCAAATTGAGAGCTCATAACCCAAACTGGAAACACATTTGCATTCAGAAGAGTGTTTATAACCATCTCTGCTTCATTCAAATCACCTAGCTTTAAACGGTTCTTAACCTGGTAAGTCTTACTGTCATGACAGAACTGGCTTTCTAGTACCCATTAAGTCCATCTTACCTTTGCTTTTGCTCCAGAGCTTTGGCGTGCGTTGAGGTCAGTGACACATTACGAACATGACCTGTGTCAGTTATCCTAAATGTGTCTCATTCTACAGGACATCCCATAGACACAGATCTGAAAAATACTTTCAAGATCAACTTGCATTTGCAAACTGTTTTTCAGACTGCCACCTTATAAAATAGCTTTGCAAATGTAACACGTGTAACACAGCAGCCAACAGTCTCTCAGTTGGCAGCTGGTTTCATATGAAAAAAAAGCACATAATTGCCAAAGGACAGTTTTACATGCGCCAAAATTTCTGGAAAATTTCTGAATGATTTTGTGTAGCTTCATGCAGTCCTTTTTATGTCCCCACCAGGATGAGTTGGGGATTTCCAGCACCTCCGGGCTTGTACATAAAGCTGTGGAAATTTTTACCTCTCCAAAATGACTTGTTTACAGGGAAGTTTGAAAGCAGCCACCTCTGTGCCTCTCGATCTCCCTGCCAGATTCCTTTAGGGATTCAGAAGGCTCCATTCTTTTAATTTTCCCCAAATACATAGTTTACCCTTGAGTCTGTAGGACAAGGGTGAGACACAGAGGAAAGCTGGCAGCAACGCTGTGTATCCTGGCCCTGGTCACCTTCAGTGAGTAAGAATTACCAAAGGGTAATGACTCCATGACTCTGGGGGCTATTTTCACAGCTGCCAGCCAGCTGAGGACAATGGGAGCCCATCCTGTTCACCTTGCTGGGACCCCATCTTTCTCACTTTTGCAATGCACCTGCAGGACTCCAGCATTTTCTTCCACTGGGCTTGGTGGAAGTTGTTTTTGGACATGAACCATATGAAAAAAGAGAGGCTGTTTGGAAATGAGGCTAACTGAAGGAGAAGAGAATGAAGGAAGGAGAACAGTGTCCAGATGAGGGAAGGGAAAAGTTAGAGAAATTTAGATTGGTTGCAATAGCACAACTTGGTACAAATGGGACTTCTTGCAAAGTCAAATACAGGCACCTCACAAATCAGGAAAGTCTTCTTTCACCCTGCTTTAGGGACAGTCTTTCTACCAAACTGCATCTCAAAATATGTGGTAATTTGGGATGTAAAGTCTCAGACTTCCACGGTCTACATCTTCTGTTCTCAAGAGTGAAATCTGTGTGTGGAAAGAAATATACTATTAGGCAATAATTAGATTTGAAGTAGAAGCTCATATGGTAATCTCCTAAAGCCCAAAGTTCAGAACAAAATTCCTAAGCATGGAAGTTGATTATGCAATATTGAGGTCTTCAGGCTTAGTTTTGTTAAAAACAAAAGACCATAGAATACAAGCTCCTGCTCCCAAGTCCATGTGATAAACACAGTGTTCCTTGTTGATCTCAGGCTCTCAGAAACAGAATCCTGTGATTCATCTCGTATGTCAAAACAGCAGGTTTTAAAAGCTTCTAATATGCATAATTAGTAAATCAGTGTCAGCTTGGTCCTGAGACACATTTCTCAACAATTTCTGGCTGTACCCACACTGTCACAGTATCCAGGATCAGACTCTGGAGCCACTTTCTCTGCCACCACGTTTTCTAGTTCTTCAAGTCCCCTCCAGGGCACTCAGATGTAGAGGGATGTGGTTTTGGAAGCATAATCATCCCTTATGTTGTCTGCATGACCCATATGCTAGAGATCCCACTCCTGCCAGTTGCCAAGGGCTGCCAACATACATGCCATAAGGCTGCACAGCACGCCCACCAACCGCATGTCTTCAGAAACCCAGCACTGCCCATAATAGCCTCATTTATAATGCTGGCACCCCTACAAACCCATAGCTCACTTTCATCCCAAAAGCAGCACGGAGTCGTAAGATGTCTTCTGTACTCCTTAAAAAAAAAAAGAAGCAGTATGTACAGGTCTGCAGTTTTCCAATGGATAGCCACAACAGCCATGCCTGGTGAGAGACCTCAGCTTGGCTCTGCCTGTTGGATTACAGGTAGGCTGCAGCCCAGCACTAGGTGGGAGGGATACAACTGAAACAGCCTGTAGCAAAGTCAAAGAAGCAATGACCACTGGCCAGGGAGGTCAGCCTGCTGCAGTCACAGGGTATAAGGCTCCATCCTCACTGCAACCTGGCACTGTGAGATCTTGAGGAACAGGACTCACCTCTGATCCAGGAGGAAGAGAGTGGACAGACTTCCAAACCCAAAGATTGCTCTGGGGATGACAGCAGAGAAGCATCCAGCTTGTTCACAGAAGTATTGGTAGACTCTGCCTGAAGACTAGACTAGATTAAAGACTACCCTTCGCTGTTCTCCGCGAGGACTATGAGAAAGCACAGATCTAGAGAGTGGCCTCAGAAGGCCCTCCAGACCAGCAGGACATGAATGCCACCTCCAGCAGAAGATCCAGACATGCCTTTTGCATCTGGCTATGACAACAGCTCATGCATCTCCTCTGAGCATCCAGGTGGCACCCTTATAACCCATGCCTAAGGAAGGGGGAGAGCCTGGGCTCCACTTGCAGGGTGTGGGGTAGGTTGGCCACACGCAATGTCCTGGGATGTGGGATCAGGCATCCTGGCCCTTGGCAGCTGACCCTGCAAAGAGGCAAAGGATTTGGAGGTCCCAGCAAAGCAGCACTAGAAGATGGCTGAGGGGTTGTTTTCTGATTTGCCTTTTGTAGCAACCTCCTTTGGAGTAGGGGTTGGTCTTTATAAACTAAAAGTATCGCAGAGATATCTGAGAGAGCTGGAGAGAAAGGTTCCCAAGCAGCAATAATGCAGCTAGTCAGGAAGAAGTAATACATTTTGAAAAGTACAAAATATGTAAGGTGAAAATGTCAAGTAGTTCAAGGAGCATGAGACTATCATTTTTACAGTGAACTATAACACAAAATTGAAGATACTTTCTCAACTTTGTTCCACTGGTTTCCACCACAGAAGCAGATTTCCACTTAGGTTTTGAAAATGCTTTCTACAGATTCCTTGGTGCTTCCTGATATGCTGAAGATGATACTTTGTGTAAAAAATAATTCCTTGATCAAGTTGCCATTGCTAGACATGGATGAATTTCACCATTTACTACCTTATTTCAAAGCAGTGCCACATGCCAGGGTAGTTCCAGATATTTTTCTAGGTTATACACCTTTTCTGAGTCCTTATTCAACCAGTCCATGCCTCTGGCTTGAGGCATCAGTAGTCATACGGACTGCAGGAGATACCAAATCAATAAAGGTTTTCTGTGAGATGTTGTAGAAATTTACTAGTATGACTAAGAATCCATTGTGCTTTTGACCTTGACATCATGTAGCTCACTTCTATAGTAAAGGGATACCTGTAGCTTTAATAAGCAGAGCATGAACATTCTAAGGTTTCTCTTAATTTCTGCTTCTAATTTTCTACCAAAAAAAAAGGTGTCAAGTTCTGTTTGAACATGCTACAGAAATTCCAAAAACCAACCCCAGGGTGATGTGCTGTTTCTTCAGTGCCTTTAACACAAATTCTTCACTTTTAGACCAAATATGTACCTTCAGGGGCATTCTGACATAGTACGATAATTCTTAGTTTGCAGACAGCACAATAGCATGGTTCGTCAGTGCTTTTTACATTGAGCATCCAACCTGAGAAATCACGTATTGCACTTTAAAAAGTCACTTTGACTTGTTAAAACCATTTGTTGGAAATAGAAAACTATGCATTTTTCTAAAAATGTGGCCACAAATCTTATGGCACAAAGCTAGCAAAGCCCTCAGGCACTGCTGAATTGCAGGTACTTACTTTCCTTTGCCCTCAGTTTCTGGGGAAAATGGCAGTGCCAAGAATTGCTGGTACCTAGCTGGAGTTTGACTGATGTCAAGCAGAAGCAGTTAAATTAGAAAAGGGAAAGAAGTTCTCTGCAACTGTGAGCAAGCTCCAGCATGCAGAGGGAGCATGGGCTTGATCCTGGGAGCAAGGGGGACAGGCACATCAGCAGACAAGAGCCATCGTGGGAAGGAGGATAGTGGGAGAGAGTTGTCTGGACAAGGATGCACAGGTTTGTGCTAACAGTGATTCCCAATGAGCCATAAAAACTGAGGACCAAAATGAAAAAAAATTAATACATAATACAATAACAGAAACCAGGAAAGAGTCAGTGTAATGACCCTCATAGAAATGGTCATCTGGACAGTCCAAATTATATTTTCTCTGTGAGTAGGTGACATATTTGAAATGTATCTCTTCCTTTGCTGGAAGGGGCAGGTCAGACCAGCATAATTGATGGTTATCTCTCTGAGACAGATGAAGAAGTATAATCATTGCAGTTTTATTTAGGCTCTGAGAAAGGTCTGGCAAGTTAAATCACACTACAGTTTTAAATAAATTACTTTCTTCTGAAAGAGCTCTGTGGAAAGTAGAGAAATCATTCATCACTGCTACTTCAACCTTATGTTGGTTTAATTTCAGGGCATTGCATGAACACAAAATGAGTAGCACAGGGCTGCTTGGGTGTTTTTATTTGACTCTAAATTGCTGGGTATAGCATCTCTTCGTTATACCTACCTGAACAGAGCTATTTTGGACTAAATTCTTCTTGCAAATCTTTGTATAAACATTTCTTAAAGCAGCTCTGGAAAAAAAAAAAAGACTCCTGTGCCTGAAGCGCAACTTACATAGAATTTAGACCTCTGAATCCACCCACTCCTCACTTCAGTGACTTGAGAGAGACTTGACAGGTGTCCTGCAAGAGGTATTACCTACCAGCAGTCCGCGTAGCCCTCTTCTGAATCAGGGACCTCATGGAGCAGAGCAGGCACCATTTAAAACATGATGTGGCAACCACAACAATCAAAGCTTTTGTAGTAAGAACCATGTGGTGAGAACACTTCATCAGAGATAACTGTATCATCAGAGCTGTCCATGGCCTCAGAGAGTGTGAACCCATGTTTCCTTCATCTCCAAAGAGGTCCCCAGTCATCAGGCTTCAGGGGAGAAAAGGTTGGGGTACTCATCCATTCCCTGTGATGAAGCAGGACCCTGTAAAACAAGGAATAGCAAACATGAAGTCAGAAAGAAAGCAAGTGAGAAAGAGTCTGACTTGCTGCTTGCTTACTTGACTAGGAGCAGAGCATAGCCAGAGTGTCTGGCTTTGCTCCTGGAAGAAGCATGTATTTCACAGCAACTTGCTGTAGCATAAGAAGTAGAGTAAGTCCAAGGAGAAGGAAGGTTCTAGGACCTCACCTCCTAGGACCAATCTCTTCTCCATCAGAATGTTCAAACCACAGGGCTGCAGAAAATCTCCTCACGCACCTTCACAGCTCTTAGAATCCCGATGAACCGTGGTCTCATTTCAGCAGAGGGGGGAGAGCCTGTCCAGGCATCTTCACTGCCCTTGAGGATTGCAAACACACTCTCAAAAAAACCCCTCTCTTCAATCACTTTGTAGAGGGCCTGGAAAAGGTGAGGCTTCTGCTCTCTACAGGGTCTATTTGAACACTTGGGGCTTCTCCAGGCAGAGGCTATAACCACCTCTGAGCTAACACTGCTCTGCAGGGGGAGCCAGGGTCTTCCAGGCCACACAGGAAAACCTTTCATCCTTTGTTTGTCTGGAGCAATAGGCCTACACACATTGTAGGCAGCTTACAGACCACCCAGTAGGCTGAACAGCCCAACCAGCCTGTTGCTACTGCACGATGACAGCAGTAAGTCAAGCCAGTCAGCCAAACAACTCTAGGAAACAGGGCCATACCTCTGTGTAGCAGTATGGTGTAAACCAGCACATGTTCATACAGCAGTATGGTGTAAGCCAGCACACGTTCAAGAAACCGAGCACTGCCCAAGCCCTCAACGCCCAACTCCGAAGCGAAATGCCTAATGAGCAAGAAAAAACCGCAGCAGCCATCGCCCTGCTGTCAAAAGGGTCGCTGCTGTGGGGGTAGAGGACCACCACTGGCCGTGTGTGGGATTCATCTGACCACAGAAAGCAGCTGCCAAACAGTCTGCAGATACTGCTTTGGTGGTAAAGGGAATTATTCAAAATGAACAGCCCTCATGGTAACCCTAATGCTAGCTCCCTATGTTAATGCCAAGACCAAGGCAAAAGCGCAAGCTCTCTCCACACTCAGAAACTTGTTTAGCAGTGGTTTGGTTGTTCATTTATTAAACACACAATTGCCTCATGTGCTATGTCCGATACTTCCTACAAGTCCTCCGCCACAAGGGAAACACCTGCAGCTATAAAAGCCCGTGTTCGCTTGTCGGCTCCTCTGAGGCACTGGATCATTAAGCAGAGTGCACCATGATGCTCTGAAGCTCAGCACCACCTCCAGGAAGCATTTTTGGGTTCTCAGTCCTAGTTCCATTTGCCCCTAAACAGGCAACAGTTTTTGAGACAGAGCTCTTCCCTTTGACTTTTCCTGCTGTCTGGTCAAGATGTGGGGTTTGCAACTACAGCAGAGGTTCCTTGGAAAGCTGAGGAAGGTTGGAGAATATACATGGTACAGGAAACCTTGAGTTTCTTCTTGACGTTTTTCACAAACAGTGTTGGCCATTAATCTATTTTCTTCCCTTTGATATGATAAAGTATATCATGTCCTGTCTTTGCAAATGGTGCTAGTACAGATATTAACTTTCTTCATTTATAGCAAGCCCCTTGCTATTTCCTTCATATATGAAAGAAAATAGGTGAGCATTCAATCATACTTCTTATAGAGAAAGTGATGAGGTCTGTGACATTTTTTAATTCCTGGATGAGTATATTCTACCTCAGACCACTCAAAGAGTAACGTCCTGAATGCCATGCAAACAAGGTCACCCGTACAAAATAGCAGCCTGGATCTTAAATTTTGGTACCCAGTGACCTGGCCTGGGATACCTGCAGGGTATTCCAAGTCTCTGAAATGAAATATAGTTAACAGCTCAGCTTTTCTGGCTCAGCAGAACTCATCATCATCCTTTTTAAAATGAACAATCACTTGGATATTTTATTTTATGTACAGACAACAGAGAAATGCAGTGCACTGAGTGTAAATCATTCCTTCCCTCTAACAAGAAGAGGGGTGAAATGAAGTCACATGTGAGAACTGTTAGCCATATTCCCTAATGTGCACTAAAATGAACAGCAATTATACTGCTGAGCAAGGTACAATACCACGGGGATAGAATGTAAGCATGAAACAAAGAAAGGGTTAAAAAAATTTTTTAAAGACATGAAAGAAAACAAACAAGAAAAAATCTAAACCATTTTATTCTAGAAGATGTTGATCAACTCTTGTTTATCCAAACCAGTTTACTCACACCTACACCAAGCCCACTTGATTTTCCCTTAAAGGGCACATATTTAACTCAACCCACAGCACTTAGAGATCATGTTGTTAACTCCATGCTACTTGCTCAGACAGCTTTCAAACAAAGTCCACTTCTGTTTTCTTATGATGCAGTGCTGCTGTGATATTACAACTCCTCGAGAAAGGGAACAATAACACACACTACTGTGGTACAAAGAGAGTACACAAATTAATTTCTGCAGCACAGGAGATTACAGGAAATAAACTGCTTACTCCTGCAGAGACAAAGCACGTGGTGCCAGCAAAGAATTTCTGTTTGCATGTGGAACAAACAGCAGTGCCTGACACCAAAAATGAAGGACTTAAAACCTACACTTCCATCAGAAAATGTTATAGTTTGTCCTGAAGTCACAATTTATATGGATTTCAACCATCTGTTTGTATCATGTAGCAGCTCTCTCAGATATTTATAAAAATCAAGCTTCTAATAAAAGGTCAGTATGAAAATCTTACTTAATATGCAGAAAGAGTAGTCTGCTAACTCTGTCTCTTCCCTAACATTCATGTTTTTTCAAGTATTTGTGGTAGGGAAAAAGTAATTAACATTCTTTCAAATAGAAAATTGATTTTAAAAGGTAAAATAGAATCCACACTGGGAAACACTGGGGAAGGTGCTTCTTACTATATTTGTACTTGACTTAGCTGGGATTGAAGCACATGTTAATGTAATACATATACTTCTTTCCTGGCATAAGGGTAACTTCGGTTATGACAGTCGGAAGGATACAGATGTGAAATGTACTCTGATAACCAAAGATCCAGCACACAGTTCAGGAGATTTAATGCTGAATGGTCCCTGACTGGGACTGCAAATACCACATAATGAAAATCAGGTCAGGCAAAATCTCAACAAAACCCATACTCCAGACTAACCCAAAGTAGAAACTTTTAGGTTCATTTTAATGGGATCTATTTGTTTGGTAAAGGAACAAAGGAACAATAGCATTGTGTTTAATAGCAAAGCATCATTCTTGATCTACAGATAAAACATCCCCAAACCTCTCAGTGGACCTAGACGGACTAAAAAGCCTGTCATATGCATGGATTGCAGCACTGCTTTCCCTTTCCTTCCCAGAGAAACAAAAAAACCCACTGTTTTATTCCACGCTGTTGCTCCCTTTACCAGTTTGAAGCAGCAGATGCCATGCTAGTGCACAGTATAGCAGATCTCGTACGGCTTACATCAGGTGACTCCCTAGGCCCCAAATACAATGAATGCACACAGACTTCCCACAACAGAAAGCTTGGAGCTTCCACGATGGACGCTTAATGGTTGGCAATGTAAATCCTCCTGCGCTTTCCCCCATGTGACAGCCCAAGGTCTGAAGGCTCAGACTCCCCTTGAGAGTGTTGCCACCAGAGCTCTGTCACAGGATGTCTATGCGTTTTCCCCAGCATGCCTGTGCCTAATGCAGAAATTAATACAGTGGCAAAAATAAGTTTCTTCACGGTTAGAATTTATTTCTGTCAGGATACTAGTATAAACTGCACCAGCAAAAGTAGAGAGTCCACAATACGATGCTTTTTGGTGTAGCTATGACAACAAATCTGTTTGGTAAATCAAACAGCCTTGTCTAAATGCTTCTGTTAATTCTTATTGACAAAATATCTGTTACTGCAAGCTAAGAGGTCTGTTGAACTCATTTTCCCCCAACAAGCTTTACATATGGACTCCTTTAAGATTTCCTGTCCCCTTTTGCAGAAAATTCATTATATTTTAGGGAAAAAAGCCCACCTTTTATTGCCTTGAAAAGCAATTCTATCAGCAGACTAGATAGAGATTACAATAGCAGCCAAGCCTGGAGTAGTGCCAGCCAGGACTGCGATAGCTCCCGGGGCAGCTGGCCTTGTCTTGGGGTCAGCAGGGCTTGGGGGTGGTCAGCAGGCCCTTCGGAAAGCAATGAGAAGTCTTGTGCAGCACCAGTGCTCCAGGTCCCACAATACATTTTGTGGGACAGGAAAAGTGAAGTTGTATTGGCATCTCTCCACAAAGCACACAGCAACCCACCCATGCAGCTAACTTTGATATGGATCCTTTACCATCGCAGACCTTTTCTACACTAAACTGGAGATGAAAATAGCTCAGCAATGATGGGACGAATTTTCACAGCTCTCTTTGACTTTAAAAAAAGATGCCGCTGCTGAATTTATTCGCTACAGATTTTGGGAATGCTCATATTAAGATGTCTTTTCCAAAGCCTAAGTCAGTGCCAGTATAGTCTTCAATGGTGCATGGTGGTTCTGCAAATGACTTGAACTCTAATTCTGCCTCTTCTTTTTCTGGGCTTGACCTGAAGTGAGAACTCATTGCGGGGGGGGCAATTTTTTTCATACTTCTGATGTGGTGATGGGTTGAGACAAGTAAGTGAACAGAAAAGCATCTGAGTTAAGTAAGTTCATCTGAACGCTCTTCTACAGCTTCTTACTATTTCCTTTAGCAGCTTCACAGTGGAAATACACTGCAGTAAATGCCTAAAATGGATTTTTCTTCCAGTAAATGGGCAAGGTTTTTGGAAGCTAACAGTGACAGCAGAATAGTACCACAGAGCTGCTTTTGCTGCTACAGCTTTTACAGTCTGGGGTCACCCTAAGTACACTGTCCACCGTTTTGTAGAAAGACACAGTCGCTGTGTTGAGCCAGTTGCCATGCCCTCAGAATTCAGTTCAGTGTCTTCTGAGCAATCTCTGTTGCTTTCACCTTTAGCAGCCTCACAGGAGGGTTGTTTTACGGAGATCATTAAGTAAAGACAGAGTAGTATTAGAAAGTGATACTGTTAATATGTCCTGGCATTTAAAGTTCTCTGACCGTAGCATAGAAGCAAAAATCTGAAGTGCAGCTGGTCCATGTAAAGAGGGTTATAAATTACATAGGCTGGCTGAACTCAGTTTAGTCTAGCATATCATTTTAGTCATCTTCACTCAAGAAGCATGCGGCTTTCTTGAAAAAGAAGAGCAATTAAAATAAAAAATGTGGAAGTATTGTATATGAAGATAGATTGCAGATTTTTTTCTCTCTCCTATATCTGCCTTGTCAGTGAGTCTTTCGGGACCTGAAGCCCTAGTTCTGAGTACACAAATGCCTGTGTGATATCTTCCACTGCCTTTTTTCCCAGAGGCAGATATCTTGCTTTTCCTGATCATTTGTAGCTTTAACATTCCATCTACTTTCTTCCATGATAGTAAACTATTTTTTTTATTTTAGTACAAATCTTTTGATTTGTAAGCATGTAATCAGTTTCTTTGAAGACCAACTTTATTTTGATCTGCAAGTTTTTTCCTGGACAACACACAAATATTTTTTCCCTCTCAGACCTTTTATTCAGATATTTGTCAATCATCTTGTAGTATTTTAATGACTGAAATTAATTATGAGCACTCAACCTAGGATTCCCTCAACAGTCACCAAATATCTGCAAAAGCAGCATGGGTGGTGATGCTCAGAAGGATCTGAGAGGGATTATCTCTGCTAAATTTGTATTCTTGTAGCCTGGCCAAGAGCTGCAGGGGTGGCAGAGGTCAGGAACCACATATGCAGTCACAGAAAAAAATGTTGCCCAGATGTTCTGACAGAGTCCTCTTAATCTCGGATGCTCACGTGCATGCGTGCACACACCAGTGCTCTTAAAAGGAAAGAAGCCAGTAATTTGGGTCACAAATGATGGCATGATTGCAAGATACTTTATGCAATGTTCTTCAGGAGTGAAAAGACGTTTCCCATATTTTCATAGGATTAAATGGTGTGGTTTGATGTGCAGACAATATGATTTTGTGAATATGCCCCAGAAGAGTAGCAAATGAACTTGAATAGCATATCCACATCCATCATGCCCTCTCTGCCACTGGCTTCAGAAATAAGTCTGTGGCATGACATCTTGATTTCCTGAAGCAAACCGAAATCTTGCACAGAAGTAAAAACTGAGTCCATGGGAGTGCCACAGCCCAAACACCATCTCCGCTGGGCACATCAGCTGCTCTAAAAAGCATGAGAAGACCATGCAGTGTGTGAGGACTGTGAAAGGCTGAAGAAGAGTGCACAGTCCCTCTTCCCCTACTGTTCTAGTACCATCTGTGCTATGTCTGAATGCAGCCTGATATACTCTTCTTTTCCTTTTCAGTGCCCCTTAGTGACACATCCAGATCTTGCTTTACTCACCATGAAGGCCACAGTCATCGCAACCTTCTTTGGTAAGTACAGTTGATGTGCTGCTATTAATAGTTTGTGGGTTTGTACCCTCCTGTGCTGGCTGACCAGTGACTGCTGGCTTCTTCTCTTCCCTTTGGACCCGATGGCTGATGACTCTCAGTGGTGGGTGTGTTAAGCCTTGGCCCAGCTTCTCAGAAACAGGCTACCTAAACTTCTTGACTTGGGCATAGAAACAGTATTAATTACTTGCAGAGATCTCTAAGTACCTGACCAGCTGCATGCAGTCCATATCAGATAGCACAACGGAGCCTGAAAAATGTCTGTAGTATAAGATTCCCTCCAAAGAAAAATCAGCTGTTTCTTACATGGGAGCATCCCTTCCCAATTTTTCTCTGTGTTCTCCCTGTTTCCATGAACAAGGAGGTGCCAAAGGAAAAAGGCTGTAAATGTATCTTGTTTTCTTTCCCCTGAAGTGAGACAGGATCTTGCTTTCTGGGAACATGTATAGACTCCAGAATTTGCAATTCATCTTATATGAACAATCTGTTTGATTAAGCATGATTTCTTAGTGTACTTTACCTACATGTAACCCTTCTGATGGAGAGCCAGCCACCACATAGCCTATCGGTGTTGTATGACTTTAATTGTGATATTCCCAGGCAATATTCCTTCTAGCTGGACCCTCAAGTCTGGGAGGGCATCCACTCTTAGTTCAATGTCATAGTTATCTATGTAGTTCTTTCCTTGCTAAGAGACCAAATTACTCCCTCCACATTACGTTATGCCCTAACATTGCAGGTAGTTAGGACTTTGCACTTTATTTTCTACAGTTTCTCTCTATTTTTCCTTAACTACAGTTTTGCCGTGGTTACACAACTGCATCCGTGACAAAAGGCCCCAGTACAGCACCTATACACTGCCACTTTAGACACTGAGAGACTGATTTTTCTTTTGAGCAAGTTCTAGGATTTAAGTTCGCAAATTCTCTGACACCAGCCAAGGGGAGCTGAGCATAAAAGAAAGAACTAAGACTGCTGTCGAATATTCTAGTAAGATTAACTTAACAAATGGTGAGAGGATCAGCCATAGAGTTTCAATTCCCTCTGAAAGCTTAGAGAGAGGAAAGGTGAATAGGAAGGTCAAGATAATTGTAATGAAGTTATTAATTGCTCACAATGTAATGCTTATAGAATAAGCACAGAGAATGAAGAGGCTTTGTATGTCAAGCACTTAGCAATTAAACCTAACACAGTAAGCTACATGCATGTATTGTGATGTATGTTTTAACATAACAGTATCTATCTCTCTTACTATTACACTTTGCAAATCACAATTCTACTTATCAAAGAAAATCAGTGACCTTGCTGGGACAGGATACTGGGACATGCCACACTAGAACCTCACACAGTCCGCAATGCTGCCCAGTAACCCATACCCACTACCACCAGTGAGTGAAATGCTGTAACGCACAATTACAGGATAACTTCCCTGCGAGCCAATTACAAAGAATCTTTCTCTCCTTAACTTCCCAGTTGCTTCATGCACAAAGCGTGTTGTTTCACTGACATCTCTACCACATCAATTACAAAGACTTTCCACTGCTTGTGGAAACACTGGGGCCTTTCATGGTTTTCTGGCCCATGGGGACTCAACAGCATCTTTTAATAGTCAGGTCCACAGATGAATGTGCAAGCTGAACTGATCTTTAATCACCTTCAAAAAACTGCCCCACAGTAGATGCCATCTTGACAGCAAACGTAACTGACAAGTAAAAATCTAGCTGTGGCTGAGAACATTCACATTTCATTTCTTTAACCTGTTGATATAAAGTTGGGAAATCTCTTGCACAGGTGTTTGTGGTGACTGATGGTGATAGCCCTCCTTTTTCCTGATACTACGTTTTCTTTGTTTTAGGTGTGTTTCTTATATGTACATATGCAGCTAAGGAAGCCACAAAGAAGACAAAAAAGGCTAAACTATGTAAGTGGTCCCAGTAGTATTCTTGGCTGCTTTACAGCAGGCATGTCTGATGCCTAAAAAAAAAGTACAAAATGAGATTATACTTCGGTAATTCTTCACAGTTGTCTGCAGAGTCAAGAGGTGCATATGTTAATGATCAGGTTCTTTGAAATCAAATCACTAAGGTGTGTGATAATGAACGCGTGTAAAGGGGCAACTCTATTTCACTACTAAAATGGGTCTCTGTAGGTCATTAGGTACCACATAAGGATCTAAGCAAGCACTAAGGTTTTCACAGAGAGGGAGACATAAATATGTGAAATGGACCTGCTGTAGCACAACGCAAATGCAGCTGATCAGCATGAGACAAGTGGTGCTTGTCCTACGCACTATGATGTATAACTTTCAGCTATACTGCTATAAGACCATTTCTGTTTACAGATTATTTTGCTCATTTAGTTGACAAACAAACCTGCTGCGAGGCTGTGAACTCACACTTAAACCCTTTGTTCAGAGCAAATTGTGCCCAGCTAATAATTTCAAAAATTAAGGGCGAGATAATGGGCTGTGGCTGCAGCCTGGCATTATAGAAGGCATGGAGCTACATGAGCACAGCAGGAGGCTTGAGGAGCATCCTGCCTCATGTGTGCACAGTCCTTCCTGGTCCCAACTCACAGCCACCTCTTTCCTGACCCCCTCCTTCCCAGACATTAACCACAGCCTGGGTGACTATATTTCTTTCTCTCCCCAGCAAAGTGTCATAATGGCTGTTTCCTTCAGAGAAGCAAATACTCAAGGTCAGAAACATCCTCAGGCTTCTTTAATCCACCCTTAGTTACAGCTGCATCCCTTGGTATAGGGGTTATTATATGTTATATTGTAGATGCAGTACACATATAGGTGTGTCTTTTATCCCAAAACCATAGATAAGAAGGCAGAAGAGGAGGGTATGCCTGTCACTCAGTTACTCATTGTTTCATGACAATATCAGTCAGCTATGAAAACATTCAATCTGACTTTACTAAGATTTTACACTCGCAGATGTACCCCAGATCGACTGCGATGTCAAGGCGGGGAAGATAATCAATCCAGAATTCATTGCAAAATGCCCTCCTGGATGCCAAGATGTAAAATACCGTGTTTATGGCACAGACATTTATGCTTCCTTTTCCAGTGTGTGCAATGCTGCAATTCACAGGTGAGTATGTTGAAATGAGCAAGGCACTCAGAAAAAACTGTCATTTCCGTGTCAGGAGATCACGGCTTTTCAGAGCCTTTCAAGTTCGCACCGCCTTGTAGGTTTGATTGCAGGCTGCTGTCTAGTAGGAAACCTGTGAGAGAGAACGTGTGATGCTACAGATCCAATCTTACAAAGTGCTGTCAATCCTGTATTCCTACTGAAATGAGTTGCTTTTGAAGAAGTTCCTCAACTTTAGGAGAATTGTCTTGAGATTTGCAAATCTCTCATTCATGCATGGCAACTTATTATTGTACTATTATTATTCAAGAGGAATACAGGGATGGAGCTACTGCTACTAATAAAGCTTCAGGGGAAGTAAAAAAAAAAACCAAACTCACATACTTCTGGGATTGGTTTTGGTTCTCCAGGTTTTAGTTTAACTGTCCTTGCCATCAAAGGCTGAGTAATGTGCAATGTCCCTCCCTGCCACAGAAAAGGACACTGGGCAAGGAAATGTATAATATGAATTTTATAGTACAGATTTTGCTGAATTTCATTAGCCAGGCAAAAATGTGCATAAAATTTTAAAGGAGAATAACTTCAAAACCAAAACATACCATAACTGTAGACAGGATGCAAAGGCAGGATACATTCAACTAAAAATGCAATAGGAACTTATAAAGCCTGTTTGACAACTTGACTTCATTTGGAGTTATTCAAGCTACTGCAGTACTTCCAGGTCTGTGAAATAGCTGGGGCCTTGAGAAAAGTGGGATAGTTAAGGCTTTGGAACATTGCACCTCAGCACTGCATTGTGCAGTGCACAGGCTGCAGCTCTGCCTGCTCGGCCGCTTGCCGGAGACGTGACTGCCTTTCAAACAACAAATTCTTCTTTCAGACACTAGTGCACAATGGAAATTGTGTGCCTGCGCACACAGAGTTTGTCCCAAAGGGAAGTTACAAAATACTGATGGCAACTGCAATTTCCCCTACGGTTCAAATGGGGGCTGCCTGTATTGTTGCAGTGAGGCTTTCACTTTTCCTTCCTTGCCAGCCAGGTTTGGCCTTGTTAGCTCACACATGGCATTTCCTCAGACATAGCATTTCCCTTCCTTACAGTTATTTTACCAGCAGCTTCTTGCAGCCATCGGAGAAAACTACAGTTCTAGCACTCTTCACCGTTGTTTGCTGCCCATTACTTGTTTTCCTGTGGTGTCGTTACTGCCAGCCCCGCTGTGTCGCAGTCACTTCCTGGCTTGCCTACTTTCCTAATGATGCCACAGCAGGCTGCCTATGCTGCAGGTTTTCTGTTTGTTTTGAGACACACGCGATGTCCTATGTCAAACACCATTTAACGTGCACCGCACATGGAGTTGTCAGGTTTTCCACAGCTTCCAGTAATACTGTATTCACTTGACTCCAGCCTGAGGTCAGAAGCAGGCTTAGTTTTTCGCATATAACACATACTGGAACTCAAAGAAAACACTCATTTTACAATAGAAAGTCAAGCGAGCAGGAGGTTTGCCTCACATTTGCATTTTTCCCACATGGCTGGCCCGAAAACTACTCCGAGTACCTCTCCCTGCATCTTCAGTCATTCAATCATGCTTGCAGGAATTTTAACGAAGGCAGCGGCTTGTTCTTGTGTGCAACTAGGTCAGCCTTAAACACAGGACCAGTAGACCAGTGGGAAGGGCAAACAGACCCCAACAGTGTTTTGTAACAAACTGCTCTTCTCTGTGTAGGAGAAGCACACATATTTCTTAGCAGCAGTGCCACAGCTCCACTGTAGCTTCTGGTTTCAAGGTAAAAGTGAACACTTCCTACCTCTTGCACTGTTGAATGGTTTGTGAGTTTTCTGGGGGAATTTCCACCTTCAAACACCATGCTTTCCTCTTGCAGTGGTATAATCGACAACACAGGTGGGAAGATTCTCGTTCAGAAAGTCGCTGGCCACTCTGGCTACCGCGGGAGCTTCTCCAACGGGGTCCGGTCCCTGTCGCTGCCACGCTGGAGGGAATCCTTCCTCGTGTCAGGTACTGTCAGGCCGGAGCTGCCTGCAACAGGCAGAGAGGGAAGCAGCCTTCTCATTTTAAAGACCTGTTTAGTCACCACCAGCCCACCTCACCCAGCTTTAACACGAATAATGTACTTGAGACAGTTCGTCGTCTGGGCTTCCTATATAGCCCACACCTGCCAGTATGGGTCTGAGCCCACTGCGGGAGGTGACCGGTGGGCTGGATAGACTCTCTGAGGGCACCTTAACCACTGCTACTGATGCCTAAAATCTGGGCCTCGGTACTGAGGGGCAGGTCATCCTACAGCACTAGCTCTCCACCCTGGGAAGCAGTGCTGCTAAGGGAACCAAAGGGCCATTGGGCCATCTGAAGCATCCTCAGCCTGTGTCTGAGGCTGTATCTTCTGAAGCAACTTCTGGCTTCTGCCAACACCCATCAAGCCACGCATAGCCAGACTGTATTTACACAAACCCTATATTAATCAATTCTACTGGTTCATCCCACGTATTTTATAAATTCTCCCCACCTCTGTTAGCCAAACTGGTTTGATATCTACTCAGTGCAGAGAAACCTATCTTAATTTAATGGTCATTATCTCCCTGTAGAATATAGAGCAGCTAACTTGCATTCACTGACAAAATTCTCCAATTTTATTTTTTGTAAATTAGATCCCCTTTACACCAGCTTCAAGTTATCTCAAACCTACTTGCACTCATTCTACCTGTGTGAAAGGCAGGTCTAATTTACATTGCTTTCCATACAATTTCTAAATCTAACTTCTTGCTGCATCCATAAAGTGGGTCAGTTATTGCTGCTCTGCACTATTGGAGGTTTAGGATAGGTACGACTAATTGATATTGGTTAACTATGTCATCCATGGAAAAAACCAACAAGCAACTGAACAGTCACTGAAAATAAAGAAATGTTCTTTTCATGTGAAAATTTGTGGACAGCAAAGGACGTCCCATGAACTGACCAAAATGAACTATCGTCTGGAGTTTGGATTAATGTATTTGGATGCATTATTTTTACAGCATTCTACCATGGGTACATCACATTATGAGAAAGATTTACTTTGGATCAGTAGGAATTTCCTGGAATAGCTGAATTGCTACTTGTACTTGTTGCTGTTTTTCCTCAACAAACAGCACATTGTAATTCTGGTACATAAATGGGAAATAAGATTTTTTTTTTTATTTTTTTTTTTTACTTCAACAAAACCTCAGTTGTTATCCCATAAAACTGTAGGGATTTTTTATACATAGTAACAAATCTTTATTCTTAATTAATGAGACACTATAAAAGAAGATACAAGAGAAAGTTGCAAGCATACGTAAGAGGAGATGATGGGAAGTATGGGTAGGTACGATGAGATTTGCCCATTGTCCAGTTAATTTTATGCATGCTGAGTGCTCTCACTTATGTCAGTAGAAATAGCTTATGAACTAGCTCAAGCATAAATCTAACATAATATACCATACATCATATATCATATTTGACATATAAATAGGAAGAAAAGTCTCACTATACCTACTGAAAATGTGAAAATTTTAGAATTTCAGAGAGAAATTTGGAAGACTAAAGCCCCAGGAAGGCTGTTCTATTCACCTCAGCAGCCTGAGGCTGAACGCAGACAGATCTTACTCTCAGAAAGAGCTGAGTTGGGTTTCTTTTTGCAATTATGAGTCATAAAAGACAGAGCTGCATAAAGCATTCCCCCATAAAAATACAAAGTCACCTAAGGCATTAATTTCAGAACAGCTTTAGAGCTTGAACTGAGTCCCCTTTTCTCCAGATGAGTTCCCTTTCAGCAGACCAGACCCACGTGTGATACTGTTCCCTGGAAATGTGCCAACTGTTTATTCCTAGTGAGGATATTGTCACCAAGAGTTTGCAATGTTTAAATTGTGAATGAGCACCCCTACAACAAAAGAGCAGACAAGAGGAACCCCCGGGGGACCCAGGCGAGGCAGTGGCGTGATTTAGGGGCAGAGGGAAAGGAGATCCGTCCCCTGGGACAGAAGTAGCCAGCACCCCGGGAGGTATGCAAATGCATGGGTATTCACTTCCAAGCACTGAAACTCCTTGGCACTCAGCTGAATGACTCCATTCAGTTTAGTGGGAGTTTTGCAGCTAGTGGGTTAAGAAAATAGACTCCCAAACCCCTGGGCTTGCTCGTCACAAATAAGTGTGAGAGGGTGAGCAGCCACCACACCATAGCTCGTACGTCAATGGTCCTGAGTTGAGGTTTTCAGGCTACATATACAGCCATTTTTAAGTATGTTAAGCAAACTGCAACCCAAACATAACATTTCCCAGACAGTGAAAAAGATGTATTACCATTGCTCCAGAAAGCAGGGCCATGTTCAGGTCAGGCCTCAGACCTACCTCCTGGTCACATATGGGCTGCAAGTTGCTTTGGATCAAAACCACCAGAGTCCAGGAACAGCCAGGCCCCCTACACTGGCTAGATTTGTTTGCACAGCAGTGGGCTCCAGGTTTGCATTAGAAATCAGATTAGCACAGAAACATTCTAAATTAAAATCAGATTATGATGCTACTGCTGCATTTACCAACCACTCATACATGACAACTCTGCCTCCACTGGGGATAAAGAAATGCGTTTAGAAATAATCTGCAATCCTATAACTTCTCCATCTTAGTACCAAATTGGCAGAAGAGCTCCCTAGTCCTGCTTGGCTCCTGATCCCAGTTTTAGCTCAGGGGGAAGTGGATGTGAAGACCCACCGCCCTTCACTTGGGCCAGCTTCTGTGAAAGACCCAAGGGCAATAAGGAAGCTCTTTCTGACTTGTCCTTGCAGGCTAACTTGCCAGCTATGCTCTTTGGCAGATATGTCTTGACTTCAGTGGAGCTGCTCTCAGTTTATACCACTGTCAATGAGAAATGGAATAGCTCCTTACACCATTGCCTCATTAGTAACTCTGACTTCTTCAGCTCAGGGTTTTAATGACATCTGAAATTTCAGACAGGAGTAAACAAAAGAAGATTATGGAGACATGAAAAGGGACAAAGGACAGTACCTCTCCAGCTCCATGGCCATCCTTGCACATAGAGGACCAGTTCCTCTAGCATATGCCCTTCTTTGTGTGCCATCGTTGAGGAAACAGTCCCCAGTTCCCAGAAGCTGGCTCAGACTGTAGCAGCTAATTCTGTTCAATGCTGTTGGTCCCTGGATTAATCCTCCAGGATGACAACTGACATGCTCGCAGTGCAATATACACCTTCTTAAAGAATCCACTGAGGGAATAAAGGAAAGCAAACCTAGCATCACCATCATGACTCAGGTTTTGCAGCAGGTGGAAGTAAGTCTCACCTGAGGTGGTCCAGAAGCATTACAGAGCACAGCATCTTGTGGAGACAATCACCAGGTTCCCTACGTCCTACATCCACCAGCTCCTAGAGGCCAGAACAGTCTTCCCTACCCTGGCCTTCTCTGCAATACTTTTCATTTGGTGATACATGGGAATATAAACAATGCCCCAAGAGATGGAATTGCATAGCCACACGTACCAATAAGGATGGCATCTGCTGCAGCACTAGAAGGATTTGTGGGAAAGCTTAACTGGGAAACGTACCTCATTGTTTTAAGACAGGACCCTCATTTTAGATCTAAATATAGGTACCATATGTTCCCACACAGAAGCACAGCCTTCTCTCACTGTTATTACTGCAAAAGACTGTTGCCAGAAACTGCATCTTGCAAAAGTGAGGTCAGAGAAGAATGCTATGTGTGTGATGAGATGAAGCCCACATCAAACAAGCTTTCTAAGTCAACTGCGTAGTCGGGCACTGGAAAAAGCTGTGCAGGGAAGCTGTGGGTTTAAGTGAAGGTTATACAGTTGTCCTTCAAGAACAGTGCCCTTATGCTTAACACCATTTGAAAGCAAAGGAATAAACTAGCTGAGCTCTTCAAATACTTCCCAGGACTGTGTTTTCATGCTTTCTAACTTATTTTTTTGTGATGCTGGATTTAGGCATTGGTATTTTTAGTGGCGTGGTTCTGAGATTCTGCAACCAGATGAAAGAAATCTTCAAGAAAATGAGTTGGGCAGTAAAGAAGTGGGGTCTGATTCTGAACACATATGTTAGATGAGAATTCCACTGCAAGAAAACTTAGAATATTTTGTGATGTTTTCTAATGATTTTTTTTTTTTTTTTTTTGTAGAGGGCAAGCCAAGAAAAGGTGTGACATATCCATCAACTCTTGAATATTCTTCTTCAAAAAGCATAGCTGTTAAATCAGGCAAGTAATTGTGACTGACTTTCCCTTACATCCATTCACAACTATTTATTGTAGCTTCTTAGTTGTGTAATACAAAGATTTAATTATTCAGTGTCAGAAGTTCATGCATCCCTTATTATCTCATCCAAATTCCTCATGGTATTTTTTATGGTAATCACATGGAAATTATCCCAGATAATTCTATTCCCATTCTATTTTTTGGGCATACCATGTTTCACAGACTCCTGTTTCCAAATAGTTTCCCCCTTGCTCCAAATCTGCTAGTGAATATCAGGTTGTACTGATTATATGAAAGCATCTGAGGTTATACATGTTGACTTGACATGTATGTATTTCATATTACCTTTTGAATTATTCTCTGTTGAGAGTATAACAACAAAGTAATGAATGACGCAGATGGCAATACACAGCAGCTTTAGCTAAGGATGAAATGATAAGAAACTACTCTGTATAACCATTTTAGTTGGCATCTTACTCTGTAAGACTCAACTCAGTTTAAATAATTTAGTTGTCTTTGATCAAGTCTCACAGCAGGTGGCAGTTGATATTCAAGTGCACATGAAGTGCCTCTGTCACTGAAATGACAGTTGTTTGTGCCCCTGTAACAACTGTGTACTGTTCAGACTCTTCCTTTGGGGTGTGAACAAAAATAAAATGAATGCCTTCCACAGCAAGGGTCTTCTGCTGAGCCTGAGCCTTCCTGAGCTTGTCCACTGTGAGCCATGGTAGAGCAACATGCGCTGTGTCTTTTCCATGAATCCACATGCCTGTCACCAGGGACATCAACCCAAGGTCTCACAGAGGTTACTTGGAGTCCTGTTCTTCTCCTGTACATTCTTGTTTGATCCTTGGAAGCAAAGTACAGAGCTCGTTCCTCATCTTTAGGCTTTTACTTGCACAAAGGTAAATTTAAGTCTGAAAGCTGTAGTTGTTGAGATTGAATATACGTCACTCAAATCCGTGCCTTCAGTTTGCAATACCTTCGGGTTTACAGTCAAATAGGTACAGTTTTGTATGTATCTTGACCAGGTACGCAGAAATTACTTACCCAAATATTATGCACTGCTAGAAGGGAGGCAATACTTTAGAAACCTTGGCTTTTTCTAACATCTACCAAAATCACATCTCATCGTTCCTAAATGTACCCACTCCTGAAGTGTCAGCCCAAACGTCTCACACCAGATCAGGGACAATCGCAGCCTGGGTAGAGGTCACCAGGCTGGAAGCAATGATTTTTTTCTACTAGTGCTAAAACCCACATCATGTGAGAATCAGCATAGACATGAGGAGCATCATCAAGTCATGTCTCAGTCACGCAAACAAAACACCAGGAGCCTGTTCCTGCAGCAAACCAAAGACGCAAGAGGCTTCTTTCACTTTGTTTCTGAATCACACAGCGTGAATGAAAATGTTAGGATCCTAGCAACAGACCGTGCATTCACGCAGAGAAAACGCAGGAGCAAATAATAACTGTTACATCAAACCCAGTGCTTGTGGATGCCACTGGCTTGTTTCACCCAATCCTGTCCCACAGGCAGCAAAGAGAAATGATGGTTCCAGCTAATCTTCCCCAAACCCTGCCTGGCCCAGTCAGCCCTCCTTAGCCCTGTCACCTCAGCTGTATCCTGTCAAAACCAGCTTGTACTTAAGACAAAAAATCTCTGTAATATGGTGTTGGAGCCATCTTGAGACAGAGGATTTCCTGCTTTTTTTTAATTTTAATTTTTAAAAAGCTACCTTTTTATTCTGATTTAAATTGTAGAGACCATGTTATTCACTTGGATATTTAAACACATTATCTGTAGGAGGTAAAGGCAGTCCTTTGAGGATTACAATGGCTGCCAGATTAGCAAAAACTCCTACTTCACACCTGATCAGCTGTCAGAGATGCAGTTTTGGTCCTCATCTCAGGGACGCCAGAGATTTCTTTAAATGCTGCTGGTGGTTACAGTGCTTCCCAAATGCTGGGCACAGCAAGAAAAACCTTCCCAAAATTATAACTATTCACAGCTGGTAAAAACAACCAAAAGATGTTGTTTCAAAAAATAATACAATTTTTTAGGAAACCATTAACCCTGGAATAATTTCTCAAATAGGCCAATAGCATCAAAATAGCTAGAAAAGAGAAAAAAATGGAAGATCAAAATCATCCAGTATTCAGTCAGACACAAAAACAGAGGTAGATTCTTTTGCAAGGTAGCAGTAAATGAACTACAATAAATATTTCAAGTACTTTGATGGCCTTGGGTCTTAGAACACAAAAAAGTTGAAAAAGAAAACTCTTTTTTCCTTCTAAGCCAGTCCGTGTCATTCAGGATTTGGCCGCATGGTGATCTGACAGTGTCAGGCAAAAAAACCCTACATTTGAACATGAATTAGCAACTGAAATAGTGTGCATCAGCTGGCATTCCCCAAACACCACACCCCTCCCGAGACCCTAAGTAGCAGGACATGCTGCTACTCAGAGAAAAAAATCAACATTGTGATGCATTAATCTTATAAGTATTGGTTTCTTAGTAGTAAAACCCATATTTATTGCTCACTTCAGAAACTATTGACATTGGCACGAGCTTTTGGGTAGTAAAAATGTCTAAATCTGGCGTCAAAAATAAGGGGTGACTATTCTCTAGAGGTACCCAGCCATCACATTTTCTCACTTGGTGAAAAAGCCATGGTTAGACTAACTGACCTACTTAATGACAGGTGATGGGATGCCTTCCTTTGGGGACTGATAACCTCTAAATAGGAGACGTAAAATTACTTTCTTCCAGAGCTGCCTTTCCTAATATGTTTAATTTTGCTTCAGAGCCTAAAAAGCTGGAGCAAGACCTAAAAGCTACAAAGAACGCAGACACCAATACCACATCAGAAAAAGCATCAGAACAAGGTATGGTTTGGGGATATCGGTGCTATTTATACTATCCATCCCAGTCTAAACTGCCTGCAGATGCTTACCAGGAAGCAGTTTGACACTAGTAACACATACAGTTTTACCTCCTCTGTCCAGCCTCCTCTCTACATCCTTTTTCCCACCAAACCAACCCCATTATGTGAATGCCTGCAACGGTACCTGAAGGGCACATGCCAACTCAGAGAAGAGAGAGCACTATCTCAGTTCAATTTCTGCCTGCGCTTTGGGTGAGTTCATGTGTCGTGAAATTGTCATGAGGCACCAGAAGAGGTTGCCCAGAGAAGCTGTGGATGCCCCATCCCTGGAAGTGTCCAAGGCCAGGCTGGATGAGGCTTTGAGCAACCTGGTCTAGTGGAAGGTGTCCCTGCCCATGGCAGGGGGGTTGGAACTGGATGGGCTTTAAGGTCCCTTCCAACCCAAACCACTCTGTGATTCTATGATCTTCAAAAGCCTGCATTATGGCTCTCAGCAATTCCCTATGCAGGGAATGTGCCCTGCAACTGTGAGGGAGATAAGCACCCTGCCCGCACGAGTGCTGGGAATGGCTAGCCCCTGAGAGCCCTCCTCTTGTGTTAAATGCTCCACCAGAAACCCACCCAACATGCACCAAGGCAACAACTTTTTTCTGTTCTTATATCCTGTTCCTGGGTTTTCTGCTAATACTGTTAGCTCCCAGTTTCCTTTCTCCTTGCAGCCTGGGGCATAAAGCCAGCCAATGTGCCTGGTCCTTGCTCCAGCAGCACCAGATCACAGGGGAAGACTCACTGTGCCCTCCGTCTCCTTTCTTTTAGCGCAGCAGCGTGGAGCAGGACACTGTTCAGCCCAAAGAGAGCCATTCATACTGAGTTTTTCAGCTGAGTTGTTTTGTTTTTCCTCTGAGCTCTCTTTCAGCATTATCCCATTAAAACTGTCTGAGATCTGAGTTTTTCAGTGGCTAGCATTAGGTGGTAATTAATCCACCAGACAGTTTCATGATGATGCTTTCCAAAAGGGGAACATCCAGCAATAAAATACAAGCTTGTGCTGTGCAGCAATGAATAGGCTGCACACCATTCCCTTTCAGTGCCCTGACAGTGTGTCAGGCCATCCCCGGGGCTCTGGGCAGGGAAGAGAGGAACAAGTCTGAGACGGTCACGGAATATATTTTAGCGCAGTTTTCTGTAGATAGATGGAGAAGATAACAGCGAAGGATCTTTTTTGAGACCATGACTTGAAAGAACTGTAAGCACGTTAACAGTTTCATATAAGGACATTTAGGATGCAACTAGAATTGTCTGTTCTCACAACAGATGATACATTTTAAAAGTAGTAGCAACTGTGAGATGAGTCAAAGTTAGATGAAAGTGGCACCTCCCAGGTGGTGCTCTCCCCCGCTCCACTCCAGCCAAAGCCCCAAGGTTCCCTGCTCTAACCTCCTCCCCATATCACCGTTATCTAAAAGTTGTCTTTCTGCCAAAAGCATTTCAGTGCTGTGGTAGGCAACACATATTTTATTTTGGTCTGTGACTCAGGATGGCCACCTTTTATTACCAGATGTCTGCTGATTTCCATTTATACGGACTTTCTAACTGCTTAATTACACTGAGAAAAGGTGATGACAAAAACTTCAGCTGGCTGGTTGAATTATTTCATAGGTCCGAGACATCTGTAGGTTGATAGGTGTTTCTGGCCAAAGCAGAGAAAGCGTAGGGGAAACACTGAGGCTACGATGGACTGCTGTCAGCGCTCGGGAGAGCAGCGTGGTACTGTGTCACAGAGGCACCAGTGCTACGCATACACACCTCACCCATGGCACTAATGGCTCAACAGGCGAGGATGCATGCAGACATCCTGAGGACAACACCGGCATCTGGGTCGCCTTAAACAGCGACGCTATCAATAGTGCTTCCAGACCACACGTGTGTGACAGCCAGCTGCAGTGACCATGTCACTGTTCCTACAGGGGACGCAGTCCACAAAGAGTATCACACCTCTCCTGTGCCGACACCGGCTACACAAATGGCCACCACCACCCCAACCCCAACGACCACGACCACGGATCCTTCCACCACAACACCAAAGCCAACTACAACGCCTGTGACAACCAGAACCACGACAATTGCAGCTGCAGCCAAGACTCGACCCGGACTGCATCGGGTCAGAGACATAGGTCAGTAGCGTGGATGTTCACATTGCTTTCCTCCTGACACACAGCTTTCTTAAAATTTAAGGAACAAGACATGCAGCTGAATATATATCATGATTTAGCAGACCATGAATTCAGTAATTCAATGGAGAAATATTAGGAGTAGATAAAAAATTAATTCCAGCAGATGGGCTGGAGTTAGAGTTGTACCTTTGAGATATACACAAAATTAGTGTCTCTCACAGAAACAAATGTCTGTAGATTCTCTGAGATGAGATTTCATCTGCAGTAAGTTTATGGCTAGTCATTATCTTCACAAATAATACACTGACATATAAACTGATTCATGTGGGAGTAAGCTCCCCATCCCCAAATGTTGTCATGATTTTCAGGTATAGGAGACAACAAATAGTTCTTTGATTTATGTGTCTGGATTGGGAGCTCAACAAATAGGTCAAGAGTAATTTTAGAATTAATTTTGTGATAACTTTCAATAAAATAAAGTTGCAATATATCTTTTGTAACAGCTTTTGGATTTTAAAGATTAAAACAATGTGAAGGAATTCTCATATGGTTTTTGCACACCTGGTTTTCCTTAATCTTTTCTTCTCCATTTGTTCTTATTAATTAACATTGGAGTTTTGGTTCAATAGCTGAAGATTAAAATCTCTTATTTTTAGGTTCTAGCAGTGTCCACCCAGCATACTCCTCTGTGATAGCTGCAGCATCAAGTAAGTATGGTGAAGAAGTATATACCACAAGGCATGCAGTACAGTGTATTTTAAGGCAGCAGTGATTCATTAACCTTTCAAGCCTCAGCAAACTCAATGACTGCAGCTGAGTCTGGATTTAAACTGAAAAGCAGACACTTGTCCTGAATGTCAGAGATGCTGATTACCCACAGCTCTGGGGAAGCCTTTCTAGTGAATATCTGCTCATGTCAGCCTTGAAAAATGCTGGGTTTTGCAGCACTTAAGACAAAGTTTGTGTTGTTTGAATTGAATTTTCTTACTGCTTCCTTCTGTCTTACTCCCTCAGAGGGAGACTTGACTCAGTTGTAAGATACGCAATGCAGAGGCCTGCATAACCATCTAAACTGTCTATGAGCTCTGAAATGCCAACTTACATTAAACCAATGCTCTTTTGAAAACCTTAGGCTGTGGTTCTGAGCCTGGCACAAGTGTGGCTGGGCATGCCGCTCATGTTATGGACAGCAGCGCGGCAGCTGCCCAGAGCTCTGCATCCCAACCCAGAAGCCTGCTCCCATCCCAGCCCACAGCCTGCAAAGTATTTAGAGGTGTTTTCTCATACAACCTGCAATTGCTCAGCCATGCAGTCAAGTAAAGGTGAATATTTTCAAATGTTTGCAAGTTTTTGAGTGTGGGGATATGATTGCTTTTGAGTGAAAAGGATGCTGGGCCATCCTTAGGTTTTATGCTCTGTCACTATTTCTGAGTGCCTTGAGCTCGGCTTTGCTCTCACATAAATAATTGTGGCCGTCCCTGCTGCCAACTTATTGAAAGCCAAACACATGGCAGGGCAGGTATCTTCTGGGCAACTCAGGTCTTGAGAGAAAGCACCATCAAGTCAAATTTAGCTGCAAGCACAGAATAAGGGCAGGGGCTGGAGGGGTTAATCTTACGGAGTCAAATGTGCAGGTATGTGTATGGCAGGACTCACAGAAGTGCCCACACAATTCAAAGGGGTTTAAATTCAGTGGGAATCCACATCATTTGGTACCTAATGGGCATGTAAACCTGGTTCTGCTTGTTGCTCTCTTTTCTATTCTCACAGGTTGAGCACAGAATAGGCCATTATTGTCTTTACTAGCAATTAGGAAACCCTGTATGCAGTTCCCAAGTCAGTGGGAGATGCATGCTGAGGATAAAGTTCTGGCAACACTGAAATCAGTGAAGGTTGTATTTGTCTTTAATAAAACTAAACCTTTAGCCGAAGAAAAAAATAATCATCACTCACTTTTTCGAGTCTTTCAATGTTCACTTCATTGCAATTGGGATCCATTTCTCTTCACAATTTTCTTTACTGAAGTTGTAAAGATAAACTAACTCCCAAAAGATTAAAGTAATCAGGCTCAGCTGATTGGGAGCTGGAGGAGTGGTGGAGACCTACTTCTGATTTCACAAACTTAATTTCTAGGACCATGTCTAGCATGTCTGTACTTGGTATCTGGCTTTCTCAATTATCCTGATCTCTCCTCATTCTAAAAGAGAAGAACTGGCTAAAAAAAAAAAATAATACAGAAAGTACAAATATAGTTTTGAAGGGATGACTATACACAAAGCAGTCTGTCAGTTTTCCCTGCCCTCAGGGCTCACTCCTGGTATTGCGGGCAGAGTTTCTGATGATACTGTTGGCCTTCACCAGAGTTTGGCTTGACTAGACAAAATTAAATGCTTTCCTGTCTATCTTGGCTCACAGGGACTCACAGATCTACCTCTTAGAGGGCACTGATAGTTTGCCTACAAAAGACATCTCAAAAGTAAAGAGCTTTGAAATAGAGCACAGTCAGAATGAGCATGGCTGTGGCTGCTATTAGCTCCAGTGTTTCTACTTCCAAACACTGGTACTAGCAAAGCAGGGGCAAAACTCCTCCATCCTAGCTCCTGCTGTTCTTTCCCCTTTATCTTGTTTGTTAAAGACACAGAATTGGGAAAAATATCTGCGACTGTGCTCCATCGCAGGACCCCTGCTTTAAAGACTTGGTATGGCAAAACCACTGATGGGACAGACTAGCATGACATTTGCCAGCTTACCCCCATTTGCCCTTCTAGTGAGTGCAGCACTTCACCAGTGCAAATAGGGTAAAGGACGGTCCTGAGGGGGAGGCAGCACTGGCAGCGGGCTTTGAAAGCACATGCAAACTCCCTCCTGCCCTGGTACAGCTTTTCAGCCACGCTCTGGTACAGTGATGGCTTCTGCCTCTTTCCAACAGCCGCCAACCAAGCACGCTCCCAGGGGCCACAAACCCTTGCCCTCTCCCACCCCAGCTGTTCACAGACCATACTCGCACAGCTGCTGGGAGCCTAGATGAGGATTGGGAATAAGCCCAGTGCTGCTGTGCACACTGTGATCATAACCCATACCGTGGTCGTCAATGCCAGGCAGAGGCACTGAGCTGGCACAGGAGGTGCGGCAAGAGTGAACGGCCCTGAGGCCGAGCACAGACAAAAACCAGGTTGCAGAGGATAGGGCAGACAAAATTAAAAATGTGGCGTAAAATACTTCTGATACTGAGCTAATCTCTCTTACCCTCTCGTACACTGTTTCTACTGACCTTGTAACAGGTGTTACGTAAACACTCAGGCTCGGTTGTAGCAAACCAGAAACAAGGCAAGCTCTCCGTCACACAGTTGAATTTCTTACACCTCTTTGGCATGTACCAAGCTCCCACATGGAGAGTGCGCCCTGCACAACCCCACACGACACTGCTGCACAGACAGACTTTTCCCTCCACTGCCTGAAAACTCAGGCTGGGCTAGCCACGGTCCATCTGCAGCTGGAGCTACAAGCTCACAGAGCATAGAAACCTTGCCAGTTTTGGCAGATGAGCCTGTTATTTCCTTAAACAGGATCTCTGTGGCTTCTGGAGTTTACAGGGTCTCTCAGGACAGCTCCCAGAAATCCTATCAAAGGGCTGCCAGTGGCCTGTGAAGGTTTGAGTCTAGGTCAAGCACAAGCTATTTGCTGTCACCTAATTTTGCAGTATCAAGTTCCCAAGGAGCAGCAATTCCTGTTTTCTGAGACAACCATTGAAAATGGATTTGTTTATGATGTCTTATTGACGAAAATATCTTAGGGGCCCCCATCCAGAATTCACAGGAGTCAGCTAGAACATTCCCACTGATTTCAGCAGGCTTCAGAATTAATCCTTCTGAGAAAACTAATTAATAAAGGCTGGTTAAAGGATAAGTTTGTTAACAAGCTTCTTAAGAATAATTAATGAAATGAAAGGCATGATTAAAGACGGTTTTCAGCTGAAAATGCTTTGAGCCTTTAGTATTTTTGAACAATGAGAATCATCAAATCATCATCATCATCACCAAATCATCTTAAAAAAAAAGCCTTTTGTGTAGATGGTGGCAAAGACCTTTTAGATGCATGAATTCTCCCACATTATTTTTGTCATTGTCTCATTATTTACAGTCTGCCTGCTTGCTTGCGTCCAGCCACTCTCTGCAGAAAGGGTAGTATCTGGTCTGGGGGGTTGGTTTTGGTTTGGAACTTCTTTTTTAAGCTTCCTCACACAACCAGAACAATTGGATGGTACTGAATAGAAATAAACATAGACTGCCAGTGTGAGTGAGAGAAGGAAAGTTATAAAGGAAAGACAATCACAGCAGTAACTACAGACCTTTTAAATGCAGACCAGAGATCTGTACAAGCAATGCTCGTAACTGCAAGGAATGCTAACTAGGGTAATTTGTTTCACAGACAGAACAAGGCAGTCCTTTTTTAACCTGGCTCAGAATATATAGAGTTAACATCTCAGATAGTATATTAATGAAAACTCTCTATATATGAACCATTAACTCTGACAGCTATGAGACTCAGTGAAAAACCCAGGTAGCAGTAGTACTAAAGCAAACACGGTGTAAATCATGTTTTTCCATTTTAATGTCTACTTAGGACAGATTCAAGCTGCACAAGGAAGAGGACAGAATACAGGTATGTCTTAAATTAATAACAACTAGTAATTTGTATAGCTAGAACACCAGAAAACATTGTGTTTAAGTTCCATGTACTAACCAATATAATATTTTCAAAGCATTCAGGGGCACTTCCACCTCTGCAAGTAACAGGAATATTTTACGACCCAATACAGGTAAAGGCGTTACAATCCCTTCTCTAATTCCTCCCCATAGCTAGTTCCACTACTCACATCTACTGAGTCAGACAGTAATGCACTGGTTTTCACTCCTAACAACATTCATAGTAAGATGCAGTCAGAGCAGGTATCACATTGATTATTGCGTGACAAGAGTGTAATGTTTAGAAAAAAAAAGAAATGGGGATAATTAAAATTTGAAGTGTTCTCAAAATAGTACTCTAAAACCATTTATAAAGGTATTTCACAATGTTTGCTGCTGCAGAATGAGAGGGGAACTTTGTGTCTGTCTAAGTTTGGGGGATGAAGGCCTGATTCTGAGAGGAGATGCGTGCGTCGTTTTCAGGCCCTGAGCACCATCAGCATCTCAGGACCAATTACCCGTCGTTCCAGTGCACAGGTGTATTAGTTACAGTGTGCAGCACCTACTAACATTTAAGCTCTTTTCTCCTGCTTCTGCCAACCTCTTTCAGCTTTTAAATTCCTTCTTTTAAGTCCACAGTTTCCATCTTCCTTTCCCATTTGGTTTGAAAACATGTGCAGAAAGACAGTTTGGGGCCATTGCATCCCTTGTAATTGTCCCTCTCCCTCCTCACCTGCCAGTGTCTAACTTCTCGTCTCTTTGTCAGATCACGCAGGTATTCAGCGCCAAGAGCCTGTTGCCGCCTTCCGGAGGGCTGCCAGCTCTCCAGCCCACCTGGGTGAGCAAGATTGCTAGCAGCAGATTTTTTTGCACTCTTTCATAGTTTTAGCCACCCAAAATTAGCCCTCAACCAGTACGGCAGATCATTTCATGTGTCCTGGAGGAGGACCAGGGCAAGCCTCATGCACTGAATGCCAACAAGCAGCTTCCTGAATGCCAAAGGCAAAGGAATTCTTGGTCACTGGCAAGCTGGTGTTTCAGGCCATGGGAACCAACACCTACCAGTGTTCGCAATTATCCTTATTTGTTAGTCAAAACAAGGAATGAAAACACACCTCTGTGCAGCCTACCAGGTCTGCGAGCGAGCTACATGTCCTGTTCCTCTGAACAGTAGAGCCTGTTACGTCGCCTGTAAACATGCAGGTCATGACAATGCACTGATTATGTGACACCACATATAGGGTGGGGATACCCTGGGGTGGCAGAACTGCCACCCTGACAGGGCCGAAATTGGACCCAATATCTGGACCAAAGGATGTGCTGGCTAATCCTCAGGCCAGCCAAGTCTTTGTCAGAGAAGCAGGAGAACATAATGCTAGGTCTTGTTTAAACCAAAGTCAGATTTTGACCCCACCTAATTGACTAACGGCACCTTAAGGTCCCCCCCGAAGGTGATTACAAAGCACATATTTCCCATCATGAATGATTCTGTTTTCTCCATCACAAACAAGAAGGAAAAAACCCACAGTCACATACCTGCCCTATTCCCAATGAGACCTGATTTTTTTTTCAGAACTGGTTTTGGCAGCTCGGATGTGTTGCTTCCAAGCAGCCAATTTTTCTAACGATCAAAGGGGAATTCCTGAACAGCTCCTTGCTTTCTTGGAAAGAAGAGTTGTTTTGCTTGATCCTACCAAGCGTGCGCACACACTGCTCTGCAAACAACAGTGATCAGTTCTGCGGGTTTGGCCAGGTTGTTGAGGAACTTCCTCTCATCGACTCAGGTTACCAAAAGGGTGTGCTGGGAAAACACCCACCCTGGCACACCGGTTGCCTGCTCAGCTTCTGTCTGCACATTCTTCGGAAGGTCCCAGTCCTTCCAAGCTCTTGACAATGCGCACAGACTCTCTTGAAATGCCATACTCATTTAGCTCAGGTGTTTTTCCAAGACAATTATACCCAAGAGTCTTGATTATTGAACTCCAGTTTTGGAGTATTTTAATAATCAACCCTCTATGACCATCAAGAGGAAAAAAAAAAAAAAGAAACAAACCCTAGCTAATTATAGGAATAATCAGTCCCCCAACAGGTACACATTTCATTGAGAGATTTCTTTGTTATGTGTCTAGGACTACCTGCAAGAAATAGAGCTTTTTCCTGGATTTATGGGTCACTCAGAAAGCTGTATATTCTGCATATTTGCAGGCAGCTACCCAAATTCCTTGGCATTTATCTAGTGCTTTTTTCATTAAAGTTTTAAAAGGGTATGAGCCATGAGAAGACTGCTTGAAGAAGCAATAGACCACTGTCACCCCCAGAGATTTGGGCAGAGTACAGCACCTGCACTCATCTGAAGTATTTCTTGAGAAGAGTGAATCTAGAAAAACTTCAGCATTGCTCCTACTGACAAAAAGTAGCCTTTTCATTTTTCAGTATCTGTCTCTGTCTGAAAAGCATCTGTCTTTTTTTGAGTTTAAGTAGTCAGAGAAGTTCGAGGAGCCTGTGCTCTGAGGACAGTACCTGGCAATGAGCTGGCAGCAGAAGCAAACCTGTGATACGTGGACTGACACGTCCCGTTGCTCTGTATCCTTTAGCTCACATCGCTGCTTATGAAGAAGATAAGAGCAGATCTTCACACAGTTCCTTGGCTGATGCCACGTGCTGTGCAGTTCCTACCACTTTAAGGAAGTTTTTCACTGCAACTCATACAGCAGTGTATTTGTACAGAAGACTCAGGAAGTGCACGGTCTTCTTCATGATTTGCTCTTTGGTTTTTTTAAGTTGGTCAGGCTGAAAAGTATGATCATATAGCTCTCTTCTCGCAGTCACTGGACACTTCTCCACCCTGGGAGGGTGAAGTACACCTTTGAGATTATCTACTCACAAGCTGGCTTCATTGAAATCTGCTGATCTTCCCAGTGACAGCATTCAGGGGACACGTTGGCCACTCTGCTAACAAATGAGCACCAGCCCTTCTCTACGGATAGGGTCCTCCTGCTCTGCAACCAGCACCTCTAGCTCCAGTCGTTGCTGTTTCCTCGTAACTCTGCTTAAGGCTGTACAAAATTCTGGCCACAACCCTGCCCACGTGGATGATAAACTAGGAATATTCCTCCTGTCTTTCCTCCTGTTTCCTTCCCTATTATCCTGGCCTGCCCTTCCTTTACCCTATTTCTCCACTTAAGGAAAATCAGAGCAAAACTTCAGTGTGTGTACTATGACTGACTTCTCAACCCTCCACCTTCCCCAGTGTTTAGCTTCTTCGTAGGGTGTCTAAGCAGTGATCAGCATGGGAAGGGAAGAGGGTCTGGAAAAGTCCCCTTAGCAATCAAATGTGACGTGGTTGCTCCTACCCTAAGGGAGATCAAATATCTTATTCACCCACCTGTCTCACGCAACAAGTCTCCCTCCCAGAGAGCAGCTGATAGCTCCTCACTGGAATGGCAACCCAAGGACAAGGTCTGTGCTCCCACTAGGCTGGAGGACACAAGCAAACTCACAACTTTTTCCAAACCTATGTTGTAGCTCACTCACTGGCTCTAGTCAGAAGCACACCAGCTGCCAGCCTGGGTGGGGAAACCCAGGCACAGGAGACAGCATGGACTTGAGATATATCTCTGTAAACCCACCTGAACAAACCTGGAGATGGACTGTGAGCGGTCAGGGATCTCACCAGTGCTCCTTGGTATTTTTCTTGTCCTAGTCAGCTGCAAGGGCTTTCATCTGGCTGTAACCCAGGGCAAAATATGCTCTTAAGCATGCTTCAAAAGCAAAGACACTTTGGGGTTTATTTATGAAAGCAGCAACTTTGGTTAAGGTTTCCATGCCTGACAGGCTGCAATCAAAATTTAAACAATTTTTTTGTTTTGCATGGGTTGAGAGGATAGAAAATTCCATAGACATTAGGTAACTGCAGATTTTCAGTGGAAAAATAATCTAAGCTGAGAAAAAGTATACTGAAATCCATATACTTGCCTCAATATCAATGCCATTTAGAGGTAGAAGACCAAAACAGATCTAAAGAGGTGTATGTGAAATAATTAAAAAAGGTTAGTGCTCTAGAGGCAGGGATACAAGGCTCCTAAATATGGCTTGAAATGTGAACATAAAGGTTTCCAGGTTTGCTGATATCCTTAGGTCCTATTTGTTAATGATAATTCACTGTATGAGTTGACCCTTCTAAACTGCGTCAGGGCTTCATATCGTCTAGTAATTCCACTATTTTCAGTAATAATTTTTCTTCTCTTTCATGTGTGAAAGCAATGGAAACAGACTTGTGGAAACCTGGATTGAGCCTTTTTGACACAGGTAAATATTAAAAGAATCCAGTAACTAGTCTGGGAATAACTGTTTTCCATCACACATGGGGAAAGCTAACTCTATTCAGTCCAGTGACACTACTGATAACCTCATTTTAAGGAGTAATTACAGTATTCAGAATTATAAATGAGTTATGTAGTTTACATCTTAGTAGTTAAAACTATTCTGTACTTGCATCAGTCTCGAGTTTCTGCCTAAAGCAGGAGCAGAACAGATGAGCTCTGGAAAGATTTGGCAGCTACACTGCAGGAAAGGGGTTCTAGCTACTGGAATCCATTTGTAAATAACAAGGTATTTTGGGACAATAGATTATTCTGATGTCAATGTAGTTAGGAAAGATATTCAGATAATGATTGGAGAGTTTAAGCTGACCATAAAGAATAATGAGCCATCACTGAAATTTTCTGACATTTTAGCCTGAAAAACTGACAACACAAGGATGACATTTTTATAATTACTAGTGAGCGAGCGGGAAAAAAAACCCTACTACTTGTAGCAGACTCAAGTAGTAACAAGACCAAGACTTGCAAACCCCTTAATCAGGAAGAGTTACCAACTGCAGATTCTACATGTTTAATATTTAAGGAATCCCTTTCCTGGGGAACATTTACAGCAGACGACACAAACCACAGGCCAGTTCATCCCAGGGTGCTCTCTGTCTCTTACAAGGGGCTGGACCACCCGATATAAGATGTCTTTCCCATCGCCAGTGTTGTTGCAGGAGAGGGCTGTGCTGGTGGCCCTTGCACAGACCGTTCCCTTGAACAACACTCTGCTTACTTCAAAGCTGAGGCATGACTAATCCTCGCACTGGCTGTGAGGAGCAACACGGTCCGTACGCATTACTTTGCTAATCCGGTGTCAGCAGCCACTGTCAAACTTTGCATCATCCCAAACATGATCAGATCTCCCTTCCCCAGCAGCAGCCATCTGAGACAGAGAGAGGAAACGTTTCTATCAGCTGTAGCTTAAGCCTTCAGCGTGCTTATTTAGAAAATGCTGCAGCACTAGGGCCAGGGGTACCATGGGGTATTCTGAGACAGAAAATGACAGATTGCATTAAATGCAATGCAATGAGAGGTTGGGCATGGGGGAAGGGGTGTTGTATCGAGTTTCTCAGCAACTGAAGTGCCTGCATAGACTGGTGTGATAAAGTCTGATGAATTCAGATTGTCACTTCAAAGGAACCGTTTCTGGCATACATGTAATCACTGCTGTCTTACTTAAATGAATGGGAAGTTTAATCAGCTTGGACAGCTGTGACAATCAGTGAAGGGAACTTTAATTAGCATGGAGTAGACTGCCCATGCAGTAAGTTGAAATTCCCATGGCAATAACAACATTAAATTGGACTGGGAGGCCCATAGAGACTGACCACCTCCCCAATTAGTTAGGGAAGATTATTTGGTGGGTGACCTTATTGTTGCACTGAGCACAGATCAGCCAGCTGACCTACAATCTTCAAGAACTAGTAATTGCACTGGCAAATGAAAATGAAAAATGCTGCATCGCCTACACTTGGGTTTTCCATACCAACCAAGATAATGTCAGCTGTATGCCTGGGTAAGGAACACAGATATTACCGATGCAGATAAACGCATGAGGCAGATAACTATGAATTAGCTTCCCTATACAATTTAGTTGCTGAAATGAATGGCACATGTTAATATCTAATTTCACTATGGTGTTAAATCCACCTACTTTCTGTTCCGCAAATAAGGCGAGCAGGGGGAACTGCGCATATGGGATACCAAGTTGGCGCACGCGAGGTACGTGATGCACAGGCTGCAGGATGGAGCGTGGCTTTGGTCTATTGCTGATGAGCTGTTATGTGCCCATGTAATTAAAACCTGTACTGGAACATAGGTAGTCAGGAGGGCAAGCTGCCGACTATTTCAGGTTTTAAAGAAAAAAACCCACATTCTTATTCATGTGGTTGACAAAGAGGGGCTACGTATGGGTCCAAGCCATTGCTGCCTTGGTCTCTCTCATGTCACCCATAACTCCTGTATCAGATGAAATTGCCATAAGGCAGCGCTGCCAGCAAAAAGAGCTGTCAGCCATTACGCCTCCCAGGCACCCTTGGCACAGGCATCTCTGTGGCCAGAGGGACAGGGAGCTGGTCCAGCCATCATTAACCTTTTTCTGTGCTCCTGGTTTTAACTCTACTCTCTCCTTGCATCCCATTGACACTGGGCAGGCATGGGGGCCAGTGGTGGGGCAGGAGCAGACAGGAGGGTACCTGGCAAGAGGAGGGCTCTGCCTTTGGCCGGTGGGGCTGGTTTGCACCACCTGAACGTGTCTGTGGGACTGTGTCTGCAGGTGTTTACACACAGGCAAAGCAAGGGCAAAGAGGGGAAATTGCCATATCACACTGCCAAGCTTTTCCTCTCCCAGGCGTGGGGTGCTGTGGCTGCTGGTGGAGCGACAAGGTCGCCAGACGTGGGCACACAGCCCAACCTCAGTCTGCAAGAAACTCTTGGCCCTGGGGGTCTTCCTTCAAAGTGGTCTCCTGCAGCTTTGCTTCACTTTGCCTGGCTGCTGAACTGCCTTCCTCTGTGTTTATCCAAGGAGCAGCCACGGACACGCATCAGCCTAAGCCCAAAATTCACTCTCCTCCTGTAATCCTGTCCTGCTTTCCCCTCCCTGCGTGGCTGCTTCTTGCACTTCATGCGCCAGTCCTCTCTGGGCCTGCAGCTGGTGGATTTGCTTCCATCAAAGGTTATCAGCTAAAATACTCCTCTGCAGCAGCAGCTGCACCTGTGCAGGATTTGCCTCATGCCCTTCCTCAGGCCAGAGGCAGACTTGGTCCCTGGCAGCAAGACTTTCAGGGCTGAGACAGGTCAGAAATGTTTGCTGCAGCAGGTGTCACTGGACAGAGCTGCTTTGCATCACCCCTGTTCCAAAAACATCGCTTTTCCCCAGTCAGGAGCCAGTGCCCAGCCTCAGGCAGCGCTGCTCCAGTACCACCACTCTGCCTCCCCCCCGCTCACCTTTCCCTCATCCAAACAGGCTTCCCATGGGCAAGCGCGCACCATCAGGAGCCGTCTGCCCTTCTCCTTGCCTGGGAGCTCGTCCCACGCGTGCAGAGGAGGGACAATGCAACAAGCATAAACCAGCAAAGTGCTGGACAACAGCTCCAGCTGGGAGGGATGAAGCCAGCCAGAGCCTGGCTCCCCAGCCTATCTTTGCATGGGGCCAGCCTGCTCTGGCCGGAAAGGACAGGCTCCACTAACCATGGAGGTGAGGCATTTCTGGCACAAGAGCCAGTGTCGGGATGGGCTGAGAGCCCCTGTGCCCTGCCCAGAAAGCATCTGCCCCAAAGCTAGGGTAGGAGGACCAGGAGGCTGCGTGCAGAGGTTGCAAGCACCGCATGTACAATGATAAAAAGTGACACCAGCCCTGGGACTGCCCTAACCTGTCCCGCCATAGCCAGGGAAATTCCCAGACAAAACACACAGAGAAGTCACTAGCTCTTGGCATAAACAAAGTGGGGCTGATCTTTTTGCCCTTCACCTATATCATTCATACGCAGGCACGTGAGCTCCCCTACAAGGCCAAGCCCAGTGCTCCAGCTAGCTTAGTGTCCTGTCTCTAGTGACAGGCAACAGCAGATGCCTGGGGACAAGCAGAGCAGAGGGAAACCACACAGAGCTGCTGTTAGCAATTCTGTTTAGTCCCTCCAGTAGAAACTTTCCTCACTGGCAGCTGAACCTAAAAACAAGAAGCCAAAGCAACTTTTCTGTCCCATAAGGATGCTGCAAGTGGGCTATAGCCTCCCAGCAGAGTGTCAGGCATCAGTCGGCTTCACGTTAGCCACTGCATGCTCAGACTTCATACAAACTTGGTCCCTGACCTAAAACGACACGCTGCTTTTGGCACGCAGGTGGAAGGACTCAAAGTAGTTGTATTTGCCCCTTATGAGGGGTGGATCATTAGACATAACTGGAATGGAATTAAGAGTGGTGATGGAGGGAGCTGGAGCTGGTATTTCCCCCCATTTTCTTGGCTGATTTCTGCATTATTATGGCTGAGTCATTAACATCTCCAGCAACCAGTTTAGGCAGCACACGCACTCAGAGCTGTTGCGCCTCCCGTCAGATTTAGGTGGTGACCTTCACTAATGCCCCTTTGCCACCTGCTCTCTTTACGTGCACTGATGCTCTCCTGCGTGGCTTCCTCGTGGCTGCCTGCTGTGGAAAGAAACTCTGTGGCACCTAGTAACTTCTCATCTTTTTTCTGTATGAAGCTCACACTTCCTAAAGTTACCTTTTTACTGCCTCTCTGAAGTCTGTACTCTTTCCTTGACATCTTTGGTGACAAAGATTTAAGGAAGTCTTTCTCTCTCTTTTTTTATAAAAATTAATATGCAGTTTACAAAACCAGTAAACCATTCTGCTGTTCTTTTGACCAACCGCTTCCTTGGTGAGCATTCAGTTTCGGGCTTGTCTGATCATTGCTGTCTCTTCTAAGGATTAACCCAGCTAAATCCCCTTAATCTTATCATGCTGCAGTTAAAAGAAACAGTGCTCTGCTCTTGCTCAGGAGGGAGATGCTGTACTGTAGGACACTCTCACCAGACAGTTAAGTCCTGAGTGGAGTTCGGCATTTTCAAACCTTCTGACGCCAGCCTGTTGGTATCCTGTGAGTCAATGCGTCTCACAAAGACATAAATGCATATTCTCAAGGCTACTATATTCCAAATATCTCGGTTGGGCCCTCAGCTAAAATCCACTAGTGACCCATGAGACTGTTCCCTGTGACATGACTGTCTCTTTGCCACAGTTTACCCTGTTTCTTTTGTGCTTTCCAAAATACCCCAGTCCTCCGGGAGCACCTGAGGAGCTGTGGCTTGCATTGCTTCCCCTGCTGTAACGCGGTGGGGCGAGTCGCTGCCCACGCCTTCCTCTCCAGACAGAAAAGCAACTGGCTAAACCTGCTTTGGACGTGGTGCAGCTCATTGTGAAGCATGATGAGCCGGTGGGCTGGCAGCACCAGTTCTCTCAAGAGCAAAGTGTGGGGAGGTGACCACCTGAACCACGGCCATCAGCCTCAGCACATTGAGCAGGCTGCTCTCGAGCCCTTGCAGTGAGGGGACTGACTCGCAAAGGGGAGCCCAAGCTGGTGCCTGGAGAGATTTTGGTGGCACTTCTAGAAATGTCTCCACTCTTGTTCTATCCTAGAAGTGACATAGATGGAAAAAGGTAAGCTCCAAGGATGTGCTCCGCATCCTCGTTTCCCTCCCACATCCATCCTTAGGCCAGGGGGGACTCTGCAAACCACTTCATTGCCTGCTTCCTTCCAGAGCAAGGGCAGCCACTGAGCACACACACCGACTGAGCCTTTCCTTCCTCTCTCTAGGTTTCAGTTCAAAGGAAGAATTGAATATGAAGCCACTGGAGTCCATCTCTCAGGGGAACCCAAGTATGTACATCAGAATTAATTTCATACTTAAGCGATACCATTTTAGTAATTACACTTTGCTAAAATGCACTCACATTCAGTAGCAAAAGGTAGGTTTTCAAGAAAGCCTAAGAAACTCGAAGAACGCAATTTCCCTTGCAGAGGAACAGCGAGTGCTCCTTGCCAACCCCACTCATGCACGTAATTGGCTTTTGCTTCTACAGGGAAGGAAATGAGAGCCAAGATTTAGCTTACCTGGGCAGGGAGATGGTGGCTGCTCACCGCTGCCTCTTCCCAGGCAATATCAGCTCCATGTTCCTGGGGCACAGAACTTCGCTTGGGGACTTCGACGGTGGAGGACAGCAAACCAGTGTGTTGCAGCCAGGGTTGGACGAGCGAGCCCTGCTGACCAGAGCAGGCTCCTGTGGTTATGCTGAGCACCCTACCCACAGCAGTGGGTGGGAGGGAAGGAAACCACCTGAGAAAGGGACCCTGTGCCTGCCGCAGCGAGCGGAGAAGGGACGCAGAGGGAGCATCACGGATCCCTCAGTCCAGTTATAGAGATGTAGGGTCTTCAGCTCTGAAAAGGAAATCTTCTACAGTCCTTTATAATTAAAGGCATATTTTCCCATTAACTCATCTTTAGATGGGGCCCAGAGTAGAAGAAGAAGAGAAAGCAAGCTCTGAGTGGAGAGATGGGATCATATGCTGCCTCCTCATGGGAAGCCGCCCTGGAGAGGGGGCTTCACCCTCCCACCGGCACCCGGGTCCTCTCTTGCCCATCCTCCAACAGCTGAACACTGTCATCTGCAGAACTGGCATTTCAAGGACTCTATGCATTAACTACTGAACTAAATGTCTGTATATTCACAGGTCCTCCTAATATTTAGAAGTATTTTTCCCCTAAGCTGTCAAACGCATATAAAACTGATACAGAAATAAGGAAAAGAAGAAGAAAAGGGGGAGGATATGCCCTACAAACCCAATCTCACTGCAGGAAAGCGCAGCTGTTTCCAGCAGCTGAACTGAGATAAGGCACACCAAAATCAAAACTTTCATCCCTCTCATACCTCTAAGATCACAAAAGCTGTCAAAAAACCTACGCAAATCTTGCCTCCCAGCAAATCAGAAAGTACTCAGCTCCCTCCAGAGCACCTTTAGCCTGTGCTCTTGCAAAGCCCAACTAATGTCCCAGCACTGGAATTCTCCTGCTGCCTGAATCCTCCACAGAAATTAAGTCTGTATACAAGGGTATGTACATTTTTGCATACCCAGACCCTGTTGGCTAACAAACTCCCCACTTTCCACATATAGACGTATATATATAGATGTAGCTCCCTTTGAAGGACAGGAAATTCAGGAAAACTTGGCTGTTAATTGACATATTATTTGTTGCGGGTCCTTGGCCTTGCCTCATGATATGCTGTGAACGAACGTGGTTCTCAGTCACGCTTCTGTAATTCAGCATTATTAGAATTAGAAAAACAGACAGCTAAGGGAGAAAAAAATTGAAGGTAATGAGATGGGAGGCAGTTGCATAAGCCAGTAAGAACAATCAGCGCTTTGTAGCCTTCGGGCTACCTAATGATTAAAACACACTATTTTGGACAGTCTGATTGGTAGGAGGCATCATTGGAGGGAAATCAAGAGATGGGGATGACCCAGACACCAGAGGGGGAAAATGTTAATTAGCGCTCTAGTTAAGCCAAATTTTGATCCTATTCCTGGTCACAGTCCAACTGATGAATGTTTTACCACTAACTTCCAGAGACGGAAAAGCAGGCTGGCAGTGACGAAGACAGCACTCGCAACCGCACAAAGATCAGCTTCATCTGTGTAATTAGAGAGAAGAGTTTGTTTGGGTGCAGATGTAGCTTTTCTAGTAACTGCTTTCAGCCCAGAGAGGCGACACACAACAGTGTGCTGCTGCTGCTCACACAGGTACAAGCCTACAGGTACAAGCCTACAGCCACATGCAAAAAGAGCATCCGCTCAGTCTGAACACACCAAGAGAAATCATCATCCCTGATGCTTTCTCCAGCCCAGAATGAAGCTGCTGAACAATTCTCCCTTGAAGAGACACCAGGATGTCCTTTGCCCTGAGGCACATGCTGGGCACCACACGTTTAGGGAACTGAGCAGGTCTTTGCTCCCTTCTGAGCAGCATTAAAACTGTGTGAAGAACTTTTCCTGTTACGTCTATTATACCAATCAAGCCCACAAAAGCATCACCAGGGAAACCCCTCTAGTCTGTGCTCTGCAGGTGGCCAGAACGCAAAATGCAAGGGTCATGTCTGGCCTTACAAGCTCTCACCACCTCTGGAGCTGTGAATAAAATGGGCTGAGCACAAGCTGTGGCTCTGCGGACGCAGGACACGAGCCAGCTTGTCCTATGCAGCTGACCCCTCCCCTCCTTAGCTCCCAAATCCAATGCTCCCAGGCTGAACCTGGGGACAGCTTCTGGCCCTTTTGTCACCCAGCTAGGCTCAGATGTTGTATCACAGAAAATCATGCCAAAGACTGTGTTTCCCAACAAGCAGAACAGACTTGAGCCTACAGCTGTGACTTGTCTTTGTCAAAGCCTTTCTGGTAGAGCTCGCACAGCAGGACAAGTCACTGGATGCAGACTTTTTAGGTCTTTGCTCCTCACAAGCAGCACAGCTACCAGAAAGGACTAAAGCTGTTGTCCATTTTCCTGTGTCTCTCCTCAGACTGCAAGGTTGATTTGTCCTTCTTGATGGATGGGAGCTGGAGCATCGGCAAACGCCGCTTTCAGCTACAGAAGCAGTTCCTCAGTAACGTGGCTCAAGCCCTTGGCATCGGGAGCGCCGGTCCTCTCATGGGCATTGTTCAGTATGGGTAAGAGCTTCTCGTGCAGCTACTCATGTTGCTGCAGGGCACAGCTGGGGTCTGGCAGCAGTAGCTCTGCGGCTGACACATCCTAAAGGTCTTGCTCCAGCTCACAGTCAGGAGCCGGGTCCTACAGCTTTTTTATGGTTGCACATGGAACAAAAACCTGACAGTTGCTCTCATTTTTTCTTTTAGCAATGACCCTTCCACTGAATTTAACTTAAAAACCTATGCCAACTCCAGGGACCTAAAAAACGCCATTGAGAAAATCCCACAGAAAGGTGGACTTTCCAATGTTGGTAGGTGATGGGGCTGCTTGCGCGTCCTCAGTTCAGGGAGGGTTCCACAGCCTGGGCCGTAGAGAGCCCACACCTCCTCACCAGGTACGGAGGCTGTGACCGAACGGTGCTCAGCACTAGGAGCAGGGATGGCAAGGGGGTACCGCTCCCACGGTGACCTGCCTACGTTGGTCCAGGGCGCTGCTAGTCCATCGCAAGTGGACAGGCTTCACCTTTCTCCTTGTGGGCAGCACCCACCAATGCGTCAGGGATCCTTCCTAGCACAGTTTGTCACCACCAGCCCCTCTGGGGCACAAGGAGCGGGTGGATGGGGTTCAGCAAGCACTGGCACCGACAGCAGCGACCTCCCCTCCTGCTTGCATAGCCACAGAAACCGCTTTCCCCAGCTCTCAGCAGGGCTCTAACACTTCCATCAGCCCTCTGCCTACCATTTCGTGAGGTATTACTGGGCAGCGTGCGTCCAGGCCTGTAATTCATCCTCGTCTCCTCTTTTGTTCCAGGGAAGGCACTTTCATTTGTTAACAAAAACTTCTTTTTGGATGCTAACGGAAATCGAGGTGGAGCACCCAATGTGGTTGTAGTGGTGGTGGACGGATGGCCGACCGACCGAGTGGAGGAGGCTTCCAGGCTGGCCAGAGAATCAGGGATCAACATTTTCTTTGTCACTGTTGAAGCAGCTGCTGAAAGTGAGAAGCAGAACGTTATGGAGCCAAACTTTGTGGACAAGGTACTTACTGGGCTGGCCTCTGGCCACGAGCCTGCCTCTGACTACGTTTTCCAAGCTGCTTTGTTTTAGGGCATTTCCCTTTCCTTTTTACAACTTACAGTTCTCTCTTGTCCTGCTCATACTGTCTTGAGGTCTTCTGTACAGACCCAGGCAGCAATGCTGAAATCAGAAAGGGGGTGAAGTCAGCAGAATTGTGGTTTGAGGTGCCTCAGGGAGCAAATGGACTTCCACTGACTAAACATTGTCACAAACCTGCATTCGTACTGAGACAAGAGGTTTTCCAAGCACACGGTAGCATGACAAAGCACAATTGCAGCCTGAGCTTTCCACAAGCCTCCTGCTGAGCATCTCCCACCTAGCAAAGGCCCTGTCAACCTGATGTCAATGTTGAATTGACAAACAGGTCCCATACATACCAGTGTTGGCGCACTGCCGACACAGGCACATCCCAGTTGTTCAGCTACACTGGGCAACTCAAACATTGTGTTTCCACTATTGATCCAATGCAGGTTATTTTTCCTCTTATTTCTTTCTGCTATGGATTTCATGGTAGCTTTTGGAAAAAGAGTAAATCCCTGCTATGTGCTCTGCTGTGACAGTATCCCATGAGTTTGACAGCTGCTCCAGAGAGCTGCGCTGCCTGGGGTCAGTGTTTAATTGGATCGTAGTCCCATTTGCATTTAATGTTTCCAAAGGGGCAAAGCTACAGCAAGCGTCTGCAAACCTGCCAGGGACACGGCAGAAGCGAGAGCAGAGTGGGCTCAGAATAGGAAGGTGAAGAGGGAATGGTGACTCGATACTGCAGCATCGTAACACTGAAACAGCAGACAGACAGAAAGAGCAGAGGAGATGAGGATACGGTGAGGAGCGCAGACCTTGGAGCTGTGGGGCTTTGTGCAAGTCAAGATGAGGCACCAAGAAAACAGGGCCTTGCTCTTTTGAAACACTCAGACTCACACACACAAAGCTGACAGATAAAGCCTTGCTTAACAAAATATTCTTACCCAGAGATGTGGGGCACTGAGCATTTAAAAGGTGCTGAAGCCAAGAACAGTTTGATCCAGCTTGTTCCCACTACTCCCTTCCTCCCTCTTCTGTGCCACCCCTACTTCCTACCCACACCCACCTGACTCCCACTAGCCTCACAGAAGCCTCCCACAGATCTGCTCCCTACAAGTATTCAGTTATAAAAAATTATTTACTTTTTTTTTACTATTTGGCAGAGCCAGAACAACAGGGAATCTTTGAAGACTTTTTGCATTTTCACCAAAATTGCCTGGTTTCTTTTTCTGCTCAGAAGGGTATGAGCCAAGGATAACCCAACTTCAATCCCAGGTTTCAGTTCAAGATAGCAGGGTTTATCAGCAGGCAAAACTTTCCTTTTGCCCTGAACATGGGAGCTGTTGCTGATATTTTGCCAGCTGCCACCCGGCCAACACGCGGGCTCCCATAATGCCCACTGCAGCCACGCTAACAGCAGCTCTGCGATTTGGATGCTTTCTCGACAAACAATGTAACTCACCAAAAAGAGCTTAACAGGTAGCAAACTTGCTTATTACATTTCTTTCACTACTCTATCAGCTCCATCCCACAGCTTTTTAAAAAAAAAAAAACACACAAGGCCGGAAAAACGAGCTCATTACACAAGTATCTGTATGTTACATTGACGTCATTTCCCAGGGAAGCAGATGGTGACTGGAGGAGAGGCCACTTCAGACTCCAGAATTGCTCCTTCCAGGAGTCTATATTTGCAATTTAGCTACATACCCCATCTGAAGCAGGCAGACTGACTTTCCATTGCGCTCGTCCTTGTGTTGTCTTGCAGGCAGTGTGCAGGACAAACGGTTTCTATTCCATCAACGTGCCCAGCTGGTTCAGCCTACACAAGGTGGTCCAGCCCCTGGTGAAGCGGGTCTGCGACACCGAGCGGCTGGTTTGCAGCAAGACGTGCCTCAACTCGGCCGACATCGGTTTCGTAATCGACGGCTCCAGTAGCGTCGGCACCGGCAACTTCCGCACAGTCCTCCAGTTTGTAGCCAACATCAGCAAGGAGTTCGAGATTTCGGACACCGACACCCGCATCGGCGCCGTTCAGTACACCTACGAGCAAAGGCTGGAGTTCAGCTTCGACAAGTACAGCACGAAGCAGGACGTGCTGAGCGCTATTAAAAGGATCAGTTACTGGAGCGGTGGGACCAGCACGGGAGCAGCCATCAGCTACGCCACGGAGCAGCTGTTCAGCAGATCCAAACCCAACAAAAGAAAGATCATGATTCTCATTACAGACGGCAGATCTTATGACGATGTCCGGGTGCCGGCCATGGCAGCTCACCAAAATGGTAAGCTCTTCTATCCCTACCTGCTCTTCATACATGCCACAGCGTTCATCCAGGTCAGAGACATGCAGTTTGCTACCATTTGAAGGTGCTGGATGAAACTTTACGGGTGAAGAGTAGCACCTCACCCTGGGGTCTCATTGAGCTTTAACGGGACTAGCACCTGGTTAATATCTGAATGAGCAATTTTGAAAATAATCACTTAAATCTAGGAAAATACAGCTATGTCTAGGAAATCTCAGGGGATTTCCACTCTTTTAGTAACACACGAAGCCTCCTTTGACTTTCCAGTCAGGATAGTCACACATCTTCCAACACAACTCCGACATTTGCATTGGAACAAGAACCTGGCTTTCTGGAGCCTGTTGTTCAGACCCAAAGCAGAAGCTTTACTATTGTTGAAGCCTTTTTTCCTGTTGGCAAAAGGTGCTTCCAAAGCATAAACTAGGCCTTTCCTCCAATTTGAAAATAACATTTTTATAGGGAGAGAAATCACTGCAACTAACTGCCCACATTTTTGTGGCCTGGCAACTACATTTGCAGTATTGGTCTTAAAATCAAATGTAATGCAATGACAACTTTTATGCTCATTCTAAACTCTGTGTTTCTTTCCAGGAGTTATAGCTTACTCCGTCGGAGTTGCTTGGGCAGCCCAAGATGAACTGGAAGCCATCGCAACCGACCCCGATAAGGAGCATTCCTTCTTTGTGGATGAATTTGACAACCTCTACCGCTTTGTTAATCAGCTCATCCAAAATATTTGCACAGAATTTAATTCCCAGCCACGGAACTGATGGACTCGAGCAAGGTGGGACCCTCCGGCACCATGCTGAAGGCACGCCACGTGCCGCAGGAGCCATGACAGCCCTCAGTTCCACAAATACTGGAGGTGTTTTTCTCTGGCACTTCCCAGTCAGCAAGGTTGATTGCAGCTCTGTCCCTATGCATGATAATGCTCTGCGTAGACTGTTGATTCCCCCCACGTCCCCCCTTGCAGGCTTCAGATTTGGATGGACAGCAAAACATGTAGGAAGTAACTGGAGCTGTTTGAAAAGCTGCTTCCAGCCCACAGCCCCAGCTTGTCCAATTCCCACCTTTGGGCCACACACACAGTCCCTAAAATGTAACACCAGCTTCCTGAAGTGGCCAGGTCCCTTAAGGGAGCAGCCACGCTGCTCAGCTGCAGTGGTGGAAGCACCTCAGGTCAGCACTGAAATACCAGACACTTTCTTCGGGGTGGTGGGAACAGGACAACTCAGATTTGAGTACCTTCTTAAAGGCATGCACTGTCTCTCCAAACAGCTGTCTTGCCAGCAAGTTAAGCTTCAGCTAGTGTAAACTCTAGCACTGAGATTTATCCAAATCCAGAATCTGGAAAGCAAGTGAAAGGAAAGAGTCAAGCTATGGGACCCTACAACAGTTTATCAACCCCCCAAAAGCCCCAAATCCACAAAGCAGCCAACACATGGGAACCCTACAGCACTGCATTACTATTTGATTTTGAAAATTGCCTCGTCTCTTTGGCTTGTTTGGTCCGCTCAAGGTCTGCAGGACCGCAAAAATGCTGCCGGGACAGAGGAGAGACTGGGAAAATCGTGGGTTTAAGTAAGTTGCTCACGATCGTAAAAGCATTTGAGACCCATCACTCTGTCTTTAAACCACAGCTGAGAACAGCTTACAGCAGCCTCTAGCTCAAGGAAAGCTATTCAAGAGCCATTAACAGGATTTCAGAGGGAATGATCTGAAGTTCTGCAGTATACACTGGTAAAAGCAGCATTTTGAGCACTTAGAGACACCCTCTCCCAAATTTGGGATTGACTTCTGTTTTATTGATTGATTTTAAAATGAACATACTACAGCTCTGGATTATTCAGAACACTTTTTTTTTTTAGAAGAACAACTTGCCATATCTCTAGTCAGTAGGAGACGAGTGACATTATTAAGAGGGTCAAAAGCATGGCACTTTAATTAGGAAGCAGCAGTTGCTGGTTATGTTTCCATCCAATATAACTTAAGAAAACATGGTCATTAAGCAAAGTTATCAAAGGAAAGGGATGGAGTTTCAGAGCCAATAAAAATGTGTGTGTTCCTGCCTCTTATGGCAATCAAAGCTACATCACACCAGGCTTGTGGAACTAACAGGAAATTGGAAAAAATTGGAAATAAAATTTCACATCTTACTCACAAACTAGACTTTTTATAGCCTTTATAGTTATAATAATTAACCACGACCCAGGACTCTTATTATTCACATAAAAACGTTAGTTGGAAGTAAATACCCATAGGAGTGACTCCTTTCTGTCAACAGAAGTAGCACAGTCTTTGAAATCGTTTTGTCTGGAAATTTGAAGTAGCTCAAAAATTACCACTGAAGCGAGCATAACGCAGGCTAAAGAGAACGGCAGGTTCTGCATGAACTCCCTGGTGAGGTAACATACCCCAGGCTGGGATCCGCCCGAGAGGTTACGAAAAACAATCCCACGTGGAGCAGTGGTTTTACACATGGAAGGTTCAGATCTTCCTCTTCTAGAAGAAACATTCAGTTCCAACTTTAAGGGAACATCATCAGTAAAATAATGCTACCTAGAGAGAAGATGCAGGGCACTGCCAGCTTCCAAAAAAAGGCAAAAGACAGACATAAAATACATATCTGCAGAGTTTTTAAAACTGAGCTGCAGCACTTCCACAGCAATAGCCTCTTGGATTGAAAAATAGTAAATATTAGGGACAGAGTTCAGTAGCAGCAGTGCAGCCCCTGATCCCCCAGCCCCTGACCCACCACCCCCCTCTCTCACTACCCTTCTGCTGAAGGCACCGTTCTCTCTCAACAAGGGACATGGGCTGGACATAAACTGAATTTACTGGGGACTTCAGTTCAGACATCAGTTTTATTGCCCAAAAACCTGGTTGCTTGGGGTTTAATTTGGGGCTAGGTGAGAAAAAGGCCTAAATCTTAACTTTTAGCTACTCTTAATATTGTGGGTTAATTTTTTAATGCAACAGTTTACCACTGCATGTCGTTTTCCGTACTGGCCATACTCTTGCAGCACGGAAGACCTCTGCTCTGCAGAGACTCCCCAGTGTTGAGCTTGTGCTCTGCCAAAACCACGGCACAGATGGCCGAGACGTTACGAACAGTTAGAGGTGCGCGCGCTCCTCAAGATACGCAGTTTCATTTCTTCTGAAAGCTTAAACTTCAAGCGACAACAGCGAGCTCTTTCACAGGGAAGGTGCACAGCTATCTATCTTCTGTGTCAAGCATTTATAAAGGGCACTTCAGGTTTTGTTGTTTAAATGGTTTATCTCCAGTTTACGCAACAACTATGGCCCTCGGTTGCCAACGTGCATTTTTATTAACTTCTTGGATGACCCTGAAATTGTTGAATCTCAAAGTGTGAAAGTGGTTTAATGTTTAATCCGTCTCTCATCTAAACTTAGATGTCCTCTTCATAGACACCGTAAACTTAAGCATAAGCCTCAAAACTTGTAACACACACCCTTCCGTTAACAAAAGTGAGTGGATGAGCACAGAACACGCTCCTCTTAACTTTACCTTTCACAGCAACCAAAATACTCGCCACCTACTCAAGTCTCTAAATACTGTTTTATTAAAAAGCAAGATAACTTACATATAAGTCTTCATAAATGTTCGAGGGGGTATATTTGTTTGCAGAAAGCAGCAGGATGTAACATATACAAGCTATTTTGAGCTTATCAATACAAGTTGCTATATCTTTTGCAATAAAATTGTCCCAAAGGCACATGCAGTACGTGTCGTCTCGTATGTGGTTAAAAAATAAACGCCAAATATGGTCCAAGGTGTTTTTGCCTCTGAAACGCAGCTGAGATTCGTGCTAGATTATGGAAGACCTAACAAGGTTGGTAAAGCCCCAGGAGTCTCAATGTTGCCCTTTTGCATACTCAGCTGGAAAAAAGCCTACGAGTGAGCTAGCAGAGGAAGGACCACCAAGTTACCAGAGCAATTAGTCACTGAAGCAGTCCACAGTGGCTGAAAGGCATCAAAGTCATATGCATTTTCCCAAGTCTGCAAGATCTCATTTTGTTTAGAACCAGACTTCTTTTGGAAGCTGGGGAAAAAAAAAAAAAACCACCAAAAAAACCCCCACAAACCCCACAACAACAAACCTCACAAAAAAACCCAAAACCAACCAACCAACCAACCAAAAACCATGGTCTCCACATGCTTTCACGATGCAGGGCTGAGCCAAGAGGATCCAGGTGTCCAGATGCTCGATGCTGGGCCACTTCATTTCAGATGCCTAGTAAGTGTGGTGGAACCTGCTGCCTGGCTGAGGCATCCAAAAGAGCAGGGCACCAAAGGGCTGGGAGACACAGCCAAAGCGGGGTTGTCTGATCACCCTCTCCCTAGGAAATAAGCATCCTTGCGCTCAAGAGTTGGGCTGGCGGCTTATCACCGCTCAGCAAGCAGTGCAGAACACCCACCTGGAAGTGAATACTGACGTCCATGCTCCAAAAGCCTTGGGGGAGCTTTGCGACAGCACCTCTTGCCTCCAACTCCAGCATCAGCTACTCACACTCTGGGTGAACAACCAAAGTCCAATTCCAAGTTCAAGTATCTCCAGTTTCCTAGCAGTACCTTAACTGGCTGGTCCAGAGGTGGGACACCCAGCACCTCTGCAGTGGGTGTGCCACCCTGCACTGCGGGCATCGCCTGCTCTATGCGCCCTCCTGCTCCCCAGCTGCTGCCCCCTCGCTGGTTCAGCAAGAGGAGGAATTCCCCACGGCAGCTGCTCAATTGCTTTCCTGACAGGCAGGCAAATGAGCTTCTCCTTCCTCCTTGCACTCCTCCTGCCATGGCTCTCCAGCACACGAGGGGAACCATTCCAGTAACCTGGAAAATCCCTGGGGTTAAGCATCCAGGCAGGACCAACCCAACTCACAAACCCTTAGTGGATCTGACAACTTACCTGCAACTTCACAGAAAATTATCCACATATTCTACTTGGCAAGTCAAAGCAAGCAGTAAGGATCAGCCACCAGCAGTATTACCTGGGCACCAAACACCGAGTCAGTCTTATGGTGTCTACGTACCGTAAATCACTCCATGGTTGAACAAAGTCACCCTATCATTCCTCCAGGTGCTTTTCTCTGCCCATCAGCAACAGTACGGGAACAACTTGATCCCTTTTCCATTCCCACCTCAGTTTGAGAAGTCTTAGACAGTACCAGGCAACCCGCATTTCCTAAATCCCCTACATATTGAAAACTTCGCAAGTGTACAACTATATAGCCGAGTGCCTCCAATTCCTCAAAGGAGCCTTTTTTTTCCCTCATTAAAAACTTAAACTGGCGGGTATCACCGTCAGAAATTACTTCTTTTAAAGCCCAAAGAGAAACGGTAGTTAGAACTTTCACCATAAGGCCAGAGAATACGCTCACTTTTCTCACACCCAAACTGTTATGGGGACACGTCTTGCTCGCAGGCAAGCCCGTAAGAGAGTCAGGAAGGTCTCCAAGGCGGGAGGACCACTCCTTCATGAATTGTCTTTTCTACCTCAGGAGCCTTCTTCCGACTCCCTTTGGAGGCAGAACACTGCAACTGCGTTGTCACTTCATAAAGCGATTCCTCCTTCCCTACGACGAGGGAAGATGAGTAGGACTAAGTCAGAAGGCTTATTTTACCTACCGTGGAGAGGAGAACTTCGCTTATCCCACCTACAAGCTTAGAAAAAGCAGGATGGACTCGCTAACGAGTTGTTCTGCTCAGTTCTGTGTAGGTTCCCATACCGCCCCCTCAACAGTGCCGTGGCGAGCACTTCCCGTAGCAACGCGACTGCCATCTGCGATGTGTGGTTCGTTCTCCCTCATCCTCTCCCCAAGGGCACAACCACGCTCTTATTTTCCTGTTAAACGAACGTTCCCCCCTGGGAAGTGCACTGCGTCCCGCTGCGACCAACGCACTGCTGGCAGACCAGCTCCGCACGACAGCGCCGTACCCACTCTGCACGTCCGGTCACCCCAGGAAGGTACCCGGGGGGAGATGCAGACTGCCAGCAGCCCTAAGATGGAAAGTGGTGCCAAACCGAGACATACGGAGAGTAGAAACACTGGGATGCTCCTGAGAATGGTTAACGCCTTGCACAGGTCAAGAGGAAGTTCAGGTGAAGTCACCTCACGCCCCTCCAACGCGTGTCTCCTTGTCCGGGTCCGAGCGCACTTCTCTCTCCTAGCACCTCACATCTTGTGATAAAACGCAGAATTATGAGGACAACGCAAAATGTTGAAAAATAGTATTTATTAGCACCCAATTTACATCATTATATGGTACAAATGACACTTACTTGCCGCCGTAACATTAAATAAAGCTGCTCTTAAAAATCATTGCTTATTTCCGGAAGTCCGTGTGATTTTGCTCAGCACAGAACGGGGGTACGGCACGCAGCGACCCCACCTCACTACTGTCACACCAACACAAACACCTGCACGCTTACCACAGCGTGGAATCATCTTCAACGGCGCACTAACGCCAGCGGATCTGAGGAATTTCAGTGACAAACCGTTTACTTGCCTTATTCCAGCAAGCGAACGTCGCTTTCGCTATAAACCCATCCAGGAGGTTTCACAAAAGACGAAATGCAGTGGGAAAGAGAAAAATTCAGGGCTGCGGTTGAGAAGCTAAAAAAATACACTGGCATATTTCAAACTAACCTCCCTCTGAATTTTCTATCTTTGCCATTTCAGATATTTAACCAGGAGTTCAAAATATTGCATTTTAGTAAGAAGTTTAGTATTAAGCATGTGAAGAAGTATTTTCATTTAAAGCAAAAATTTATACTTTTTATAATAAATGCTTATCAAAACTTTGGAGAACAAATCACTTGTTCGCTTTTCTCACATCCCAGGGTTAAGCAGCCTTTCTGAAATCGTGTAATACATCAAATTTAAGCATCCTTATTCACAAGAAAACTATTTCCTTCACAAGTTAGAAAACAGAATTCCTCACTTCGACTAACCTTCACTTTTGTACAACAGTAGCATTTAAACAAGGAAATTTGGTAGTACTGACATTCCAACAGAGCCTTGCACTGAGCCATACACAGACTGGCAAGCAGACCATTACTCAACGAGTAGGTATTTCTCATTTGGATCCACCACTTTGCAAGACACTTGAAGCCCAACATTGTTTCAAAGTAGTCATTCAAAACCGGCGTGCAAAATCATAACCTCAGCATAATTCTGACGGGGAGTCTCAATTTCCTGTACCTGTTTACGTATCAGTCACAGTAGCCTTTTCATATCAACTATCTGTCATGGAAGTGACCCAAAACAGAAGAGGTGCAAGTGTAATTACTAACATTTAAGTGGTTATCACCTCTGGTATCTTCTGCAGAAGAGAACTGTCAGGTAACAAAGTTCAATAGTTATTCTCGTAGAGAGGGAAATAAAAAGTTCACTAATATAAGCCACAACAAAGAAAAATACAAACTACGGTCCGTGAGGCAAAGAAATTTGTGCGTTTTAACCTGACAGATGCTTTTGAAAAGAAACCAATTGAAGATACTTAAATGAGATACAATGCAGGTAGTTGATCTGCTGACAAATGCCAACAGGAAAATCTTCCAGCAACAATCGTCTTTTCAACACGGATTTGCTTTCCAAATTTTTTGCAGATGGATGATTCAAGGAAAACATAGCACAAGGCTGCTTTTCAGTCTGCTTGGGCTAGGAAGGTACAAGGAATTATTAGCTAACGCGCTCAGTTTGCATTTCCAGAAAAAGTGCTAACACACGAGACAGTTTGCAAAACCTATGCATGCCTGTAAATGTCTGGCTGCAAGGAAACAAGTCTAGGAGCCATATATCTGAAAACAAGCTACATTCAAAAAGCACTATCTTGATGAGAGGAAGAATAAAAAAATAAATTCTTAATGGAAAAATATTAGCTTGAAGTCCATTGTTTATCCCTTATACAATGTTTTTGGCTGCTTTTACTAAGTAATCCAAAAAATAATGAAAATATTTGGCTTGGTAACAAGTTATCCCTTCCCTTTCAGAATAGAATAAATCCAGCTGCATAAATCTTCTAGACATCCCAGGCTAACACTCTGGTGTAAGGGCCAAGGGTTTCTTGAAATAACAAGGAAGTAATCCAGGGAGCCTGCAATTCCCACTGAGGGAATGGAAGTAGACTGGGCTTGAGGACCATGTCAACACAAGACATTGAGCAGCGTAACACACACACGTGCAGGCACGGTTAAATGTGAGTGTGATCTCCCAGGATCACAGCTCAGCTTGGCAGCATGAGCAGGGCGAGACTACTTTAACACACAATGCCACAACTCAGACTCAGTCCGGAAGAAAGTTGGGCTAAAAAGCGTGTATCATTACTAAACACCTCATTAGTTCAGCCACAGTTTGGATTTTGTTATCCAGCAACAAATCTGACAACAAACCAGTTGAGACCCACAGATTCTACCTCTGACAACGAACCAGTTGAGACCCACAGATTCTACCAGTCAACTGGATTGACACCTGCCGGAGTGGAGTTCAGATTCTCAAAAACATCTTAAAGGACACAGCACTTGCAAAGTTTTCTCAACGCACTACAGAGCAGCAAAATGAAGTTAGCAGGTGGGCGAAGAGATAACTCAGTAGAATTAAATGGCCTGGGAACAAGGAGGTACAAATCAGCCTTTTGGTAGTGGGAGAGGTAGGGTTGAAGCTGAAACCCCACTATGCTTCTAAGAGAAAATCAATAGTTCTTTACGAAACTTCCCTGCAATGAGAGTCCACTGCAGATGGGATTTTAAGATTCTAAGAAAATATAACCTAAAGGAGGATTTAAGTGGGAAGATAAAAATCAGATCTCAAAAGGATAGATAACCTGCACGCAGGGATGTTCATCAGCACAGGCAGAGACACCTCACTTCCCACCATCCTCCCTCCTGGCATGAATCCTTCCAGCTGAACAAGAGCACTTGCCTGAGCAAGGGCTGTTTTAGACCCCCCCACTCCCCAGGTGTTCGTTCCTTTGCTCTATGGTATGTAATCCTGGCTTTTACAACAGGGTTTATTCCTTGTAAAACACCAGCTGGATTAACACTGGTTTCCATCAGTTCCTCTGCTGCTCAGTGGGAACATTGTGGAGGCCTTGGTGAGCGCTTTACAGGCCATTTGTCTCAGTAACGTCTCCAAGCTGAGACACTGATGATGGAGGAGCCAAGACTGTTCCCCTACTGTAACCCCCTTCACCTAAATACATTATCAGATTCAGATAAAATGCTCTTAATGCCTTCCCCTCCTTAAGGAGAAAGGGAGCTTCCTGAAACATTTGAGTATAGTTTTTTAAGGAAACCTTTGCTTCCCCTCTGTCACCCAATGCTAACAGCAACGCTGAGCATCCCTATGGTGCCCACCAAGAGCAGATGCCCAAGAAAACTCAAAATACCATGCCAAAGGTTGCAACGTCTCACACAAACCAAACTACCATAGGTAAGTGGTTTACTATCACATTCCGGTTTCCTCATTCTTAACAGTGTAGTGCTAAAATATTTCCACTGAACAGCCACAAATTTCAGAATGTTTTTAAATGCTATATTATAAGCAGCATCATGTTTTCACAGTTACTTCCACAAATCTCAGCTCACCACTAGAAAGCTGAAAGACATACATGCTAAGTGAGCCACAAATTACCTGGAACTATTGGTCCCATTCACATCTCGTCTGTACGAGAAAATACTGGAGTATTTTTTTTACAGAATGGGCTACTGAATGTGAATTGAGTCACAGATGAAACCGTATGTAGTATATATTAAATATGTAGATTATGACTGAAAAAAAAAAAAGAAGAATGAGAAATTAGCCTAAAATTTTACACTGCTTCCCAAATTTTGTAGCTTTGGTTGAATACTGAAATCATAAGACAAAGTATCAGTCCTGCAATTTTGTTTTTAAATAAATGTTTATCCACAAGCCAAAGAACAGTTCCACTGCAGTGTCTGAGGAACTCATCTTCTCCCAGCGGAGCCCCCAGCACAAGGACTATGTTAGCAGAAGAGTCAGTTCTGTTCTTAGAATTTAATTAATACGCTACTGCAAATCTTTGCCATCTCATCTACAGCAACACAGTTTTGAAGTCTGAACCATCTCCACTGTTTACTCTGACACAAGAGTGCCTGATTTGGAAACTGGATATATACCCGATTCTATCCTTCGCACAACCTGCAACCAATGGACAAATGGTTAAATCTGAAGAATCATTAAGGGAAAGCCTCGCTAAACTTGTTACTCTGACCTCTTAACGTTGTCCTTTGTGATACCATCAGGCTAAACCCTGCATGGCTGCCCAGCCGAACTCTTCTGCGATGACACCACTCACAGGGAGGGCATGTGAGTTCTGGCCATTTAACCTACCGCCTATCCCCTACGGAGTCCAGCAAATGCTTTCCCTGCTTCCCTTGCGGTCCAGCACCCAATCCAAGTGACTGCTGCCTACAGGCCTTCAAAGCAAGAATATAAATAAGCTCCTCTGCAGATACTCTCATGCTGCAGAACTTACTTGTGTTAGACTGCAAACCTGATGCTTCAGCAAAGAGGACTCCAAGAAGAACATTGCTACAGTCTCCTGAACCACCCCAATGCCTGCATTTTCCTCCTTAACTCAACCTACACATGAACAGGTCTTACTAGATAGTTCCCACAGGTGTCAAGTAGGGTCACTAGGACAGTCTGCAAAGACGCTGCCAAACCACGGCCTGTAAATGCTTCCAAATACACACCTTGAAAGGCATTAAGAAAAGCCAAAACTTGCTTATCTGATGGTTACACCCACTTAACAATTTTTTGCTTCCTTTGGGATGGGCTAACACTTCTGCCCATCAAACACTGCTCAATTGACATATCAGTTTATGGAAATTGCTGCTCCCCAAAATTACATTGTTCATATGTGAGAAAGGAGATAGGGAAAGGGGACACATCTGTGATCAAACAGCTGTACTGTGTGGTGTAACCAAGTCCTTTATCTCTCACACACTTATTCAAAAGGACACGTTTCTGGTTACTTTAAATTCACAACTGCAAAATAGTGTTGTATGACCTAATCACAACCGTATGGTGAACGTCACACACTTACTCAAACACATTACATATGGGACTGCTTGAACGTTACGTTACTTGAAAACATACTGGCATATAGTTGCACAGGCTTCTGCTAAAGAACCTATTTTATCAAAATAAAGACAAACAGGATCCCAGAATATTCATCAGGTGATTTCTTACAAGCAAATAAAATCTTTTACTTGGCATGTCAAAAGTTCTCTCCTTGAGGCACAAAAATAAATGCAGACAGTAGGATTTTGTAAGGGTGAAGAAAATGTTTTTCACAATATAATTATACCTAGAGCTTCTTCCAGGCTACTTCAAATCATTTTGTGCAAGCATTTTGGTAACTGAATCAAATATGCGAAACCAAACAGCACAATTAAGTAAATTATAAATAAAAATGAGAGTATTTAAACTTAGCAGACCAATTTCCAACGTACGGAAGGACTACAAATTCTCCCATTCAATTAGTAAAACAAAAATCAGTAGCACAGGCTAACATACACAAAAAAATTAGGTGAGTTAACTATTAAAAAATGTTCCATGTAAATTGGGTGTCGGAAAAACAGTTAATGGTAAAATGAAATATATTGTTGTTGCACAAAAATGTTTTTTTGCAAGAATTAAGCCTTTGGTCCAATTTTGTTTAGATCTCCAACAGATGAATGTATCACATTCATGAAAGTTGCCAACTACATTGAACCAGGAAGAACTGCACACAGAAGGGAAAAACAAACAATAATTTAGTGCCCTCAGAGATCAGAAGTTCAAAGCTTAGAAACCCCAGGATAATCATAAAACAGGAATGATGTAGGCAGCTGCAAAAGAATTACAGCAACATACTGAAAGTCAAGAAGAAACATGAGAAGCAGAAATGCTCCAAGTTATTTATAACAGTTGTCAGAAAAAGAAATATGATTTGGGTTTGTGAGACACTAGCCAGAAGACCAAAAGTTTGGACTTCCTACACAAAAGCATCACGTTACAGAAGGAAAGCACAAACAAACAAAACCCACGTTTGACAGATGACCTTCAGACTAAGTCCAACAAACCATGCATGTGGAATGGCATTGTGGGCACCAAGACGCAGAGAACTGAGATGAAAAGACCAAAACAAGAAGCTGTTGTGTAAAAAGAGCAAACTAAATAATAGCTTGAAGGAAGTGGAAAGGAATGGAAATATACAGCTAGAAATAGTGCGTGCATGCAGGTTCCAAGTTACAAAGACAGCGAGGAATATGTAAAATGGCACAAAAATGGCTTGGAATACTGGCATGAAGTTACAAAAGAACTACTAAACATCACGTAAATCCTCCTGCCAGTGAGACACAATCACTGAAATAATCTTCAAAAGGAATTCTAATTGTTTAGAACAGATATAAGACCTCACTGGCCAAGACAATATTAAGATGCACAAGTCTACAACCCTGCTTTCGCAAGCAGATGGACTAGAAGCCTAAATAATTTTTTCATCCCTAGCTCCTACGATGATGTTCAGAAGATCTGACAGGCTCATGCACAATACCCTGCAGTCCTACAAGTATGTGAGCAAGTACAGTAAAAAGACATTGACATCAATTATGAAGACCAGCACAAAAATATATGTACTCCACAACCTCTGTGTAAGGCTACATTTGTTTTGTTTTAAAGGCACCTCATCCTCTAGCTATTGCCAGCTTTTAAAAAAAACACACTTTTCAGTTTGAGCAAGAGCTCAACAGTGAGAAGGAAACATCTTTCAATTCACATTTGAACAGCCACTTCTTACATTCCAATTGTAATCAGAATGACAGTCTTTAAAAACAAGCATGCCTATTAGTTTTATGTACAGCAATTTAAACAACTGTAACTACGTATTGTATTGTGTAAGCAGAAGCACAACATTCATTTCATACTCACACCATTATCCTTTGTATACACAAACTCAAGAGAACTCTTAATACTAAGACATTAAAATGCACCCATGGAGTCTTCCCTTACTAGACACATTTAATACATGTTTACAATATATATACACATATATAATATACATAACTTTTAGATTTTTTTTCAAATAAATCTTTGTAATTTCCTCTTCAAAAAGAAATAAAATAATGACACTGAAAGAATACGAGTCAAGTACACAGAACTCCCACAAAGTTGAATGCTCAGTTTTGCAGCCAAGTTTCCCCCTTTCCATCATAACCAAAGCACTTTATAAAAACTAAATAATCTGAATTACTATCATAGTCATCTGTTTCATGGTAAAAGTTCTACTCTTATCTATGGAAATACATTGCATATCAATATCATGAAGTGACATATCTGAATATTCTGAGCAATAAAAGGTATTCCAGGATATTTTAGCAGTAAATATAACGTGTTGCAGGCTCAAACAGCACAGGTCAACCTTTTATTCTGAATAATATAGTTGATTTAAACTCTGAGATCAGCTTCCCATGTGGTCCCATCCCCAGATGCCACTCTAAAACAACACAGTCAGACCCTATGTCGATATATTTCAATGATTCCTTTTTAAAAAAGTGTCAGTTTAAAGGCAAAGATTTATTTATCAGTTTCCAGTCAACCACAGGCTGGTACATGGAAGAGTTGCACTGGGTTTTTTCCTACTCACATCAGCACCAGAAGTCATCTCCAGCAGAAATTCTGCTTTCCATTCCCATTAGAGGAAAACACCAACTGCAGGCTTATGAGCAGTAACAACTCTGATGATGACATGTAATAGAAAAGAATCCACTCACCTTCATTTCAGAAGGGACAAAGAGACTAAACGATTGGATTAGAAGTCACTTGCCATTCAAATCAACAGAGAAGCTCTGAATACATAAACAAAGCACATCTGTTGAGTAATTACGAGAAGTACTCGTTCTTCAGGTCACCTGATCAATGGCATGATACACCCAGTGAAGCAGACAGGTTAAAGTGTTCCACAAATGGTGACGCCAGGAAATACCTCTAGAAGTAGCAGAAACTCTCGAACCGATGGAACTTTGCATAGTTCCCACCTATCGCACTACTAGGACTCATGCAAAGCATGAGGTATAGGTTTAATCTTCAAAAGAAGTATTTCACCGTTACCTTTAATGCCCAGAATTATACCCTTTTTAACGGGAACAGAAAGAGGAGATGAAAGTTTGACAGTTAAATTGTAGGGCAGCTTCTTTGGAAAGCTTTGTGGTAATTTTTTGTGGCAGATCTCCAAGAATAAACAGCATTATAAATCTGAATAAGTTAAATCTGCTACGACAGTATATACAGACTGCTTCAGCCTGTTGTTAACTGGGACTAGACTAAAGGCTCAGCTTCCAGCCACATGCTAATACACCCTTTAAAAAAAATTATATACGTTTCTTTGCAAAGATTTACTGTATAACACAGAAAATGTAGCCAAAACTTCACTGCATTTTTATTTACGTTAGTAGTTTGCTCTCCTTGCATTGCATTTATCTTAGGCTAGCAGCCAGGTGGCTGAGACTAACTACCCGCTACTGCTCTCTGAACAAGATCTGCTTTATTAATACCAAAGGGATGAGAAAGTGCATTCTCACATGACACAATAATGAGCATGTGAACTGACATTTTTTCCAGGTGATTTGATTTTAAGTACATTAAGATTCCTCAGTGACAAGGATCCTAAGAAGTTTCCCTCTTTTCCTACTCCCTGATGCAATTAGACCCTTTCTTTCCAGTACTCCATTTTATTAACAGAGAATACATAGACCTAGTTTCACCCAAGGCCTGCCTGGACGAAAATTCACATCCTCTGAAATAAAAGCATTTCTTTTGATTTTTAACTATTTGAAACTGAGAGTTTCCAAGCTCTCAGCACCAGCTGAGCTCACAGAAACCAGAACAAATGTCAATTTAGAAAACAGCACCCTGCAAAACTAAACACTTACAAACATTCTCTGAATTACTGGGCAGGATAAGACAACTCATGCCCTCCTCTTCTTTTGTGCAGCTGGTTAAATATATACAAAGCTAGAGTTGAAAGGGAAGCAATCTGTCATACAAACACTTTAGCCAGGGCATCTGCTCCTGCACTGGCAATATAACATTTGGAGGGGTGGAATGCCACATCGTGAATGGACTCATCAAATTTTTTGCGATGAGCAGTAAATTCTTGGATGCAGGTCTTGCTTTCAAGATTCCATAAGCGAATCGAACAATCATGACCTAGAGAAAGGGGAAACAGTTTTCTTTATAATTGTCACGTCTGCCACCATTACGAGAAAACGAAAAAAATGGAATCTGAATGTACTTACTGCCAGACATCAAATACAAGCCATTGGGATCAACAGCTAAACTTGTAACCGCATCTAAGTGAGCTACCATGGAGTGGATCAGTTTTCCTTTGAAAGAAAAGATTTACTTAGGTTATTTTCTGCAATTCACTTTGTCATCTGTATTGCCTGCTTAAACCCTACCACAGCTCATATTATAAATGCAAGATCTTGTCCCATGACTGAACCATAAAAATTACACAAGAAGTCATTCTTTTTATGTTTACAGTCCCAGGACAGCCACAGTACCAATAGCACCAACTTTGTCAGACCTTTGTTTTATGTGTGCAAAACCACCGTGGAGCTGCAATTTTAACTGTTCATTTTAACTATCTGCTCCTTAAGTGAATTAAGCGAGTTCAGGAGTAAGTTCCTGACTGGGAAGGAGGACAGGAGTATAGTAATAAGCAATGAACGTAAAATACGTAAGAATAAGACATAATTTTAGTCAGAGAGAATTACTGTGCTGGTACAGCTCATTATAATTACAGTAATGCTTTCACATTAAAAATAAGAAAGCATGGGTCAAATGTCTCTTTTTATGCTGAAGATAATAAAACAGAAAAAAATGAGCGTCTCTTTTCTCTATTACTTGTTACAGAATGACATCATCAAACAAATGAGCTATTTTCAGCCTCTTATTCACCTCTTCTTATTTAACATCCATTTGGGAAGTAGCAAACTTAAAATTAACAAGAATACTGAAAGATCTCCATTTAACTTAAGACAGTGTGACCTGGAAGCAGAGAAGTCACCAACTGTAGATTATCAAGATTCACAGTCAGAATACCAGATTAATATTACTGTTCCTACCAAAAAGTCCTTTAAAACCTAAGAGATTTATAATTCCACATTTCAGTGCAACTCTCATTACCAGCTTGAGAAAATATTATAAGCTGTCCAGCTGTTTCTGCAAGTGAGAGATTTGGAGGAATACAGTGGATTAAGAATGATGCCTATAAGGGAACTTCTACCTCCCAAGCCATCAGGCAGGGGTCTTGGAAGCACTAAAGGAATGCCAGAGCTTTCTGCCCTCAGATGAAAACAACACAGACAACACAACAGAAGAAAACATGAACATATTAAAAAAGGCTTCCTTTTACGTTAAATGCTGATAGCCCCCATACATAAGGCATTTTAAAAGAACAGACAGAGAATTATGCAGGTTCCTTATCACCATGCCAATAAAGTTTTAACTGGGCTGGCAGTCTGTGGGCTCTACTGGTGATGAGAGATTTCTGTTTCAGAAGATAACCAAATCTCAACATCCCTCAGCATTTGTGTAAACGTTATTAATCCTAATAAAATTCTGTTAATGTTTTATGTTATACAACTGCTGTGACCAGGATTTGCCAAAAAGATGCATACCTGTATTGTTGTCATAGAATTTGATGTGTCTGTCTTCATGAGCAGTGATGCTAATTGGAAGAGTTGGATGGCTGATGACTCTGTTTATCTGACAGGAGGAACTGACTGCTGAGAAAACACCCACATGTATCAATACATGTAAATTGCTAAGTTCTTTGAAAGATTGCTACTAAGAAATAATTAAGCAATCAAGCTTAACTACAAAATAATTCTTGCCTTCACATAATGGAAACTCTCAACTAGCACCTTACGTAACGTGGTTTACCCTAAAAGACTTCTGAACTTACACGCACACAGAGGCATACATAAACCATATGTATGCGTGTAAATACAAACAAGTAAGGTCCAACTTTTGGCCAGGGTTTTAGATGGGCACATTAGGTAAGAACATAAAGCCAAAAACTGAGTGAAAATACCTCTTTCTCCCCCCCCCACCCCCCCCC
>NW_010249860.1:96072-141879 GCF_000690775.1 Eurypyga helias
CTGGTCAAGCCAAACTTTATTCATAACACAGAGACAGTACAGGAAAATTAACAGTGCAGGCAGTATGTTTCCAAGCAAACAGGCTCCTGTGTCCTTACCCTCACAGAAGAAAACCCACCTACTATTATTTGATATACACAGATTAAAATTCTTATTGAAGAAAAGATCCTAGATCATAGGACAGCTATTTTCCTAGCCTTCAAGAATTCTGAAGTATCACAGATACATACACACACAAAAAAAGTATAGGGTTTTTTTTATTTAGAAGTCTAGCCATTGCTGTGATGCACTAGTCCGAGCAAGAGTCATCTTAAAAGGCATAGATTACCACAAAAACGCAAATAGCCACTCCACAGAACACCAAAATACACTTATCTTCTTTCATGTGGGAGTTGACTGTATTTAGTTAAACTGCTGCCAAAGAACATTCACGTCATCTAATCAAAATTCTTACTAAAATAAACAAAATAGAATACTAGTATAGGTTCACTTGCTACCAAGGTGGTGAAGACTTCAATTTACATCTTTCTATAAAAATCTGAACCTTCAAGTAGTGTCAGCATCCACAAGAAACTTAAAAAATATGAAAGTGTAAATTCAGGAAAAACACATCCATAGTCATAAACCTCACTAAAAGTATGAAAAGCACATGAAGCTGCATCACAGCCAGAAAGCCTCACAGTTTTAATACACAGATTGAGGCTTATACTGACCAGCAGAATCCCTGAGTGGTGGTGGTAGGGCATTTTAAGTGACTCCTTTTCCTCTTGCCTAGTTCTTGTAGATTTTTTTTTTTTTAAATATATGTAAGCTTAGATATAAGCTTACTTACCTACAGAAGTACTGTTACATAACTAAAGATCCTGAACAGGGACTGCTGGTTGCCATGCCATGGCCTTACTGCCTTAAAAGAATATTAATGAATTAGAGTAAGGAGGAAGAGGTGAAAGTAATAGAAGGGAAAAAAAAGGTAGGTCAATTTCAATGAAGAGAGATAATTGGCTAAGGACTATTTTTTCAGACAGGAATGTGGGTTAAGACAAAGATGTGGGTTAAAAAAAAAGACATACGGCACAGCAAGGAATAATATAAAAGAAGGGAGATGGCACATTCCATTCCCTCTTATAAAATGACAGAGTCATTCAACTATTTTAAAACAGACAAGCAAAGTCAATGAGAAGGGCTTACAAACTTTTAAAAATGGGTTCCATACAATTCACTGACAAAACTTTTAGGGGAAAACTTATCAAAATTTTAAAGAACATTGAATGCTTCTGTTGTTATCAGGTTACCATTTTGGCCTGAATATGAAATCTCATGCTGCAGCTCATTCTGGTCTCTTTCCTGATAGCTGACTCCTTACAGTTTCCTCTAACATTTCTGGTATTGGCCACTGCCATGATCCAAGGCATTATATGGAACCTTGTGAAAACTCTTCCACTGGAGCTTTGCTTTTCTCTGACAGTGAAAGCTTCAACAAAAGCCGGACTGCAAATGAGCCAAAAGTGTATATAGAACTTAGAAAAGGGATAGCCCATAGGAAAACCAAAAAAAGAGTATACACAGAAACACTCCCAAATTTTTAATACAGTCAACTTTAGATTTTCCTGATATTACCTCTCTCTTGCAATTTTGGACTGAGGAGAATGGAATCTCAAAGCTGCAAGTGATTGGGCTCTATTTAAAGAAACCTGTTCTTTGTGCTACTGTTCCTTGAAAAGAAATTCAGATAGTGTGGGCTTGTTCCTTCTACCTTCTTTCAAAAGTATATGCACTCTTCCGCTACTGAAATACCCATGAGGTCTGTTGTAGGAGTGATGATTTACTGTTACATCTCAAAACACAGCTTGTAACATAATTCATGTTATAATTTATCATGGCACTGCCTAATTGCTTGGAAACACTGGAATGACTATTAAAAGTATCAATCTTAAACAAGCAGTTTGGGTTGTTTTTTTTTTTTTTATACATACTAGTATCTACACTGGACTCCAGGGTAAGAATTCGTTGCCGTGTCTCCATGTTAAAAATGCTAGTGTGTCCACTGTTAAATGATGCTACCATGAGGCTTGGGTCACTGCTCACAAGGTCTACTGATGAAGGGATTCCCATTTCTAGAAAACAACATAGAGAACATTTTCATACGACTTAATTGGTATAAAGAAAACCAAAAAACCCAAGATCTGACACGCTTCACACTGTAATTTGATGTCTGTCCAGTTATGCCAAATTTTATTTTATCTCAAAGCTGTTCTAAAGAGTCAAGGAACTGCTTCAGTTCCTGGGCTGCCTTTAGGACAATCAGCTCTAAGAGTCTGGCAGTGTCAACAGGCTCATTCTAGAGCACTGACTCAAACAGCATCTTCGAGAAATTAGGCTCTAACCAATAGCATTTTGATTCTGGCATGACATTTCAGTAACTAAATGCAAAGGACAATTTTTTTAACTAGCAGCATTTAGGATGACTAGGTTATTGCTATTTCATTAATACGCAAACTCAGAAATTCAACTGGAATCTCTGTGTCAGAAGCACACAAAACAATCTGAGAAGATACACTGACACCTGCCTGAGCATAAGCACTGGCTACTCCAAACCTTGGGATGGGAGCAGGAGTGTAGGAAGCAGGGGGAAGACAATTTTATTCTCGACAAACAAAAAGCAAGGGCTTAATGAAAACTCAGTTTGAACCTGAACTATGGAGTTGATACATTCTACTCCATGGTTCTAGTAACATCAGCATATCATCTGAAGCAGCTGGCTGTTAGATGCACACAGGGGGGCAGTCAGGAACATCTATTCAGCTCACATCAAAGGAGAAGGGACCCAACATTTACTCCCTCCCTCCCCGCCCCAAACATTCATAAAGACATAAAATCCAGCAAAACAAACAAGAAAGATTTCTACTCATTAGCCAAAACAGTGATTCTCAATAACTTTAAGGTAGGGCACTTCTCCATACCTTGATTATCATTAAATATATTGAGAGCTGGAGCAATTTCTGTAGCTTTCCATAAACGTATAGTGCCGTCTGCTGAACAGGACAGCAAACGCTGGTGTGTGCCACTGTAAACCAGACCCCACACTGCATCTGTATGGCCTACAAAAGCACCTCTTAGAACAGAAGGATCTGTGAACAAAATACAACAACACATGTTTTTAAACAAAATTTGAATTAAGTCAATAGTTGTATCGTGGTCTGTGTTTAAGCCATTCCATAAAAAACCCGAGACGAATCAGGTCATATCAATATATATCTCTATTATTCTTGGATTAGATCTTGAATTTCATCAGCATACACAGTATTCAGTTATCCAGTTTACAAATAATGGAACAAAACAAAGTTTCAGCAGAAGGGGCAGCATCAGAGTTGGCAAAGCACACTGACTTTACAATTCATTTGGAACAGCCATTAATGACACATCAGCCTGTTTTTCCAAAAGTCGGCTTTGACGCCAACCGCATCTGAAGCCACGCAAAGTGAAAAATGTTTCAAATCACAGACAGAAAGCTGACATCCATTCAGATCCGGTAAATCTTACCAAAGTGGGCCTTTTTAGCTGTTTGCAGACAGCATTGATAGCTTTGGTCTCCAACTACACCACCTCTTTTTATCTCAATTGCACACAGATTTATCGAAGAAACAGAACATTAAAATACACATTTACTGTACTTGCCACGGACCAGGTTTAAGTCCTGTACTTACTCAACCTAGCTGCTTCTCAAAACTGTGATGAGATCAAGGCCTTTAAGAAAAGGACATATTTTATCTTCTCATCAACCAGCATCAGTACTAAAAAAAACATTTACTTGAAGTAATCAAAGCCAACGTTAAATTCTCTTTTAAATGTTCAAAGAAGCATTAACTACAGATTATACTATTTTAGGCTGATAACGCCAGTGTCACTAAATGTACCATTTCACTGCTGTGTGACAACAACGTACCGTAAGAGTCATAGGGGTCAATGTTCGGGTTGGTTGTATTCCAGCCATGGATGAGGCCATCCGTTCCCCCACTGTAACACTGTTCACCATTACTGCTCATCACCACACAGAGCACTGGTCCACTGGAAGAACATCCCCGCAAAGAAACATTGACTATTAACTTTTTCATTATGGAAAAAACAATGCCAACTCAATCTTCACGTTTCCCTGTCAGACCCAATTCACTTGCTGCATGAACAGAAATTCTGCATAGCCAGATCATATGCTACAACACTTCCCACAAAAAACCCCCGCAGTATTTGGTCATGTAACTACAGTCAGAACAATTCAATCATTACGGCACATGAAATATGAAAAAGTGTCATAGTTTTATATTATAGGCTTCGTTATGTTGCTTAAACAGATTTTTCCCTTGTTAACAGGCAGCTTCATTCTACAGATGTTCATATCTGACAAAAAGGCAAGAGCTGTAAAGATGAACAGAACACCTAACCAAATTTGAACTCAATTAATCTGTAAATTTATAGTTTGGTTGGGGTTTTGTTGGGGTTTGGGTTTTTGGTTTGTTTGGGGTTTTTTGGGTATTTTGTGGGGTGTGGGTTTTTTGTTTTCATTTGGCTTTTTTTTTCCCTCCCTTTTTTTAAACCTGTGGTGTACCTAGCTCCAGAGAAATAATTATGCAGAAAGGAGATGAACATATGCAAATATTTAAAATATAACATGGGAACTAAAAGCATTATATGAAATTACTAGGTGATGAACTGGAAATTACTTTAAAAAAAAATCTGTCTCTCTAAAAATCATGTATTTCTCAAAATATGGCAATGTCCTCAGGAAATACTCACCTATGTGCTCTGAAGGTATATATTGGCTCTACATCAAGAGAAGCACTCCTAAATGAAGCACAAGAAAATATTAACATGCATATAACCCTACAGGAAATGCTTTACAAAAACCTGCCAAAATTGCTAAATGCTTAAAAATCACTGCTACATCTTTTGAAGTGTTTGTCCCAGAGCTTCCTCTCCCGGCATGATTTTTCATGTATCTAGTCATTTGTAACATCCTTTCAAAATATGATGGGATTCGGTTCGTTGGCTGGGTTTTGTTTCTTTGTTTAAAGACTTTCAGGGAAGAGAGTCCACAAACTCACACACCAGTCAAACCAGTAGGCACATCAGTGGGGAGGCAGGTGCGGAGGGCCATCAGTATCACATTGAATATATCATTAAGTGTCCCCATTCCCTACCAGAAGAAAGGATTTTGTGACACCTTTTTATACCAATGCTGTAGCACAGTTACAAACCACTTAAACCACTGCTCTGTACCAACCAGGTGCTCGTTAGAGGCTGCAGGAAGACCATATGCTTTGCTCAGGCCTCCTAAAAGGTCTGACGTACTCCCTTACTACATTAGCCCTGCTAAGAATTTGCTCTCATATCTGCAAGCCCCCAGCAGCAGTGCACAAGGGAACCTAGCAACATCTCTGTCAAAGGTTAAAGCTACAGGCATGTATACGCATGCATGTGTATACATATATATGTGCATATATAAATGCATTTCTATACATTTATATACACATGCAAGCAGGCAAACAGGCCACATCCAAATATTTTCACTAGTAAATTAATTTGCCATGTTATCTGCAAGGAGAATATAATGAAATGAATGGTTTTCATCTTCACAAACAAAACACATTCACAAACACGCATGGATTTCTTCTGACACTCCTTAAAAGCCCATCCTTCCCCAAGAGCTTGCTTTCCTACTCTTAAATTCATGGACCAATTTCCATTAATTCCAGGGGCCATCCAGTGAAGTGGCATCTAGTTGGTTTTTTGGGGGTTTTTCCCTTCATAAACAAAAAAGTTTTTTGAAACAAAGCAAAACCAAAAATCTTACTTTTTTGCTGGGGCTGTTTTTTGTAAATTCCACATTTTTAATGTATGATCCTCTGAAGCTGTTATTAAGACTGGTTCAACTGGATGAAAAGCGAGACCTCTTATTCCATCAAAGTGACTTCTTAATGTGAATTTGGGGTTCCATGTCTTTCTCAATGCATCCTTATTGTTTGCTATCTAATTAAAAAAAAAAAAAGCCAAACTTGTAATTAATATGGAAGGCACAAGGAAAGGAAGAAATCAGAAGTTTACTCTGGCATTTTCAGAAGATGTCAAATTACCTCACCCACTTTTCAGAACAACCTGCTACTGAGCAACAGTCCATTTAACACTGATCAGACAATTCAAAATGAGTATGAAAGTAGATGTATTCCTCAAAGGCAACGAGTACCGTCATGTCCACAGCAACACACTCCGTGCAGATCTGAAACACTCCACGTTTGTCAAGTTACACAATTTAAAGGTGAAAAGTACCTTTCTGACTGATACTGTGCTGTGAACTCAGTTTGGTGTTTGAAAGATGATCTGTACCTACTGGTTCTTTCATTAGCACTGGGCCTGACTCAGCCAAGCTGTGGTCCCTGAGTACCCAAAGATGCCACTGACATGGCATCTCAAGTAAAGATCTAAGAGAAATAGAGTGGTGTCTAGCAACACAGGAAGGAACACGATCTAACTTACTCGCCACTTAAGGCAATACAAGCTCTGTAATAATGCAAGACAAGTAAAGCTTGCCAGGATAAAAAAAAGGCAAAAAGAATTCGGCTACATGCTACGAACATAACTGGCAAGCAATAAGCTATCATATATACAGACACAATTACGTACCAATAAACACATTTTTAGAGGATCCAAAAAGAAAGCCCCTAAAAAAACAACAGTCCAACGTTGCTCCTCTGAACAAATGTTAAACCTAAAATGCTAAACAGAGATTTACCACTCTGTCAGTCAGCACTGCCACAGTTAAATTTACCTTCTGTAACTCCTGTTGACAGTGGTTATGGAAAACCAGGAAAACAAACAATTGTAACTAATGTTGATGATTTCATTATGTTGAAAGCTACAGATAATCCCAAATAATTTAGTCTCATTAACTGTAAAGAAGAGACAACTCTTTTGAGCCACTTCAAGAATCCACATTTTATTCTGGAATGTGGGGGAGGGATTTAGGAACAAAAGTGCTTTTTCTTAAGTTCTGTTACTTCTGGATTGAATAATAAAAAATATGCTCCAATTAAGAGGTTTTATAGATTTTTAAACAATGAGGAAGGAGCCATACCAAACAGCAGTTTGAAACTCATCATATTTCTTGGTAATCATGTACTGCCTGCTCAGGGAGACAACTCAGTTTCTCTGGCAGTTCACTGAGCTGAGCTGGTGCAATGAGGAAACAGGCAAACGCTGGAGCCGGTGTAAGGGTAGGGCAGGACTGCAAAGTTAGCAACTCTGGCAGATTTTCTGGAGATTGGCCAAGAAATTCTCAGCAAAAAGGGTACAAAACAGAGAGTATTCACGGATATCTGGAGAAGAATTTGGATGCCTCAACACAGGCTACTAATGCTGGTTATGTGACAGAGAGAAGCCTGTCTGCCCTCCATCTGCCATACGAGAGCACATGTCCTGTGTCACCTCTGCGAGAGCCACCCAGACACCTCAGAGGGCCCAATAGTGCACACCAGTTCTGACAGGGCAATATTCTCCATTTGCTTGCCACTCAAAGATGTTCTTCTAAAGGAGTCCAAGATGATTCGCTTATAAATTGGGAAGTAGATAGAGGGCAGACCCAGGTTCAGACGAGCAGCAGCGGTGGAAACAGGTTCCAGCACTGAGGGACCGCCTGCCTGGCCGCACCACCATCACCTCGCCTCACCCACCAGCCTCTCAAAGGCTGTAAGGCTGGGTTACTAACACAGCAGTTAGCCTCCTTTTCTCTCTCCCCACTGAAATACAAAAGCAAGGGAATCAGAGACTTGAAAAGTAGTTGTGGCATGTGGGGAATGGATGTTCAAACCCAAAATTAGTGCACCTGATCTGAGTTTGCCGGTAATAGCAGTATCGGTGCTTACACAGGCAACTTGAAAACTCCAGAAATAGCAATGATATGCAAGGAAGATTATGAACACTTGTCTCGTTCAGAGTAGCAGGAAATCAAGTTTTACCAGTCTGACAGTCAACATTGCTATAGTTAAGTTTACCTCTGTGTAACCATTGCTGATGGTGATTATGGAAAACCAGGAAAATAAAATTTGCCTACTGCAAAGTTCAAAACCTCAATGTCAGTAGATAGTATTAAACGTAATAATTCTGTAGTTCAGATACTCTTATGTACAGTACTGTCTCATAATTTTATGAAGCTTCTTAATCTACACAGAACACTAGGGAAAAAACCAGAACCAACCAAAGCGAACATTTGTTAAGACAACAGTGCATAACAGAAGCAAAAAAGAACATATAAACTTGAGAGTGTTGGCTAAAAATCTGGGAAATTTAATCTTGTTAGATATTCTAAAAACTTATCCAAGAAAGGAAAATTTTATTTTTGAAGTATTAAATTCATGATCTCCATTACCAAGTGAAAAATCATTCTTTAATTTACAGACAGCCAAAGCAACACATGAAAAACTTAAGCCATGAGATGAGGTAGGTTCATGCTGCAGAAGAAAAAAACTCCAGTATAAGTGTCAGTGGGAAAAAAGGGACTGAAAACAGGAAAGTGCCTGCAACTCTTGAGAGCAATTACATTTAAAGACTGATTCACAGGAAATCTTTCAACTTCATTCTCCGCATGATTCAAAATTGACACTTTCAAAAAAAAAAAACCCAAACCCAAAACAACCCACACTAAGCTTCCTCTAGTCCTGTTTGATTGATATTTGGCAGGTGGAAGAAAGTATGAAGTAGTCCAAAATAAAAACAGATCATATTATTTGTAAGCTAGTTTTCCAGTTAAATTTGTAATGGAAAAACTAGCCCTTCGTTTTGCTTCAGTAAAAAGCACAGTGACAAACACAGGGAGCTTTGTAAACTTTTTTTAAATTGTCAGCACTAGAAAAGATAGAGGTAAGAATGACTATGAATTCCTGATCACAGGACTTCATAAAGGCATTTAACAAGTGAACAAACAGAAGTTAATATTCTCAACCATGCAGAAAAGGATAGGGATATGTAAAGAAATGCTAGATTCCATAAATGAAAGCTGTTAGTTCAGGATATAGTCATGGACAAACACTGCAGTTTTTATGGATATCTGAATAATGAAGTCAAGAAGTGAAAGCACTGAGCTCTTGCACAGATGATTTAAGTTTAGTCATGTCCTCTGAATTTAAAAATTCAGCACTGAAGTTTTGCGTAAAATAAATTAAATTTGTACACTATCTTACCCCTTTTTGGAGCCAAGGTTAGGGAAGATTAGCAAAATATTAAGAGCTGAGCTCAAATTAGGAGATAACGCTAAAATACTGAATTTTAGCAGAGATGTTTGATGTCATTGCAATCCTGATGATTCACAATGCATCAGATGCTCAGAAACCTGCTACAGTACTAGAGCACATTTCTGCACTGTCACTCTCAAAACGTGTGTAAACCTCTTAACTATGTAATTTACTGCTTTACAAGTACATACAGGGTAAAATTTCAAAGGAAGGACTTGCAGGTTATTTCTGAAGTCTCAGATTTGATTTGTGATAGTAAAATCCCAGATGGTGATTACCTAAAGAGTCATACTTGAACGGCAATGGCTCCTCCCCAATACACAGTACTAAAAGAAATCCCTCAGCCTTGACAGAGCTGGACAATGCAATAGCAAGATTAATCTAAAGTGGACAGATCACATAGGAACAGATGATAAAGTAATCGCTGAAGTATCTTTTTCTAAGAAATCAAAAATACAGACAAAAATTGTGTACGACTGCGAAGAAGCAATTTTAAGAAATATTATTCATAAGAAGTGAAAGAAAAAGAAGCCATTGCCTACACACAAAGCCACAGAAATGCTGGCCACAATAGCCTCCTAAAAATTTTCTGGTCCAGCTTCCCATTTGAAATGAGACTGTTGTCCACACCATGTAAAGTAAGTCACAGCTGTCCCCCAATCAAGTCTTGAACATTTCCCAGGAGAGGGATTCACAGATTCTCTGGTTAATTTGCTTCAGTATCACTTCCTACTTAACACTTCTTTCCACTAATGTCCAACCTGAACCTCCCAAGCCATAATTTGCTACTGTTTACTCTTGCTTTAACAAATGGCACTATGAAGAAGCTTGGCTCTATCATCCTTGTAAGCATCCTTCCAAAACCTGGTGGCTGCTATTCAAGCACCCCTTAGCCTCCTGACAACTGAACAACACTAGTTTCCCCTAACATCGCAGATACATGCTACTGGACTGTCCCCAACTTCTTCACAACCCCTGAAGTAGAAGGGCCTAAAACTACACAGAGGTATGGCCTCATCAGCCCCATGTAGAGGGGACATTAAATTCCCTCAGTCTGCTGTCCATGCTACTCCTAATTTTGCTCAGTGTAACCGGGGTTAGAGGTATCCAGCTGTATCACTGTCACCAGTTACATATTTACACGGGGCTTGGAGCAACCTGGTCTAGTGGAAGGTGTCCCTGCCCATGGCAGGGGGGGTGGAACTAGATGGTCTTTAAGATCCCTTCCAACCCAAACCACTCTATGATTTCACTTACTTTAAACTATTTGAATGACATGGCAGGCAAGTAAGAGAAGGAAAGGGGCTTGCAGAGAGCTTGAGGGCTGCTGCGTATGGGAAAAACATATCTATCAAGTAAAAGTCTGTGACATCTGGCAGCATAATTTTAACAGGAAAATGTTTTCTGCTGAGTCTACACATACGTAACTCACATCTGCCTTCAGCAAGTAGACAGAAGGACCCCGAGTTACCATTAATAACCACTTACGTCGTATGTCAGTGAATCTGCCTCGTTGGCTACTGTAAGGCCTGCCAGTTCTCCAAGACCCAGCTCATTTTCAAGGGCTTCATCTGTTCCCATAATGAAAGATTTCCCTGAAGAAGGAGGGAATGTTAAAGCTTCCACTGCAAGAAAACAAAACAAAAAAACCTGAAACATGGGTTTATACAACACTGTTTAGTAAAAGCATATTTTCCACTTCCAAAATACTAAATATCTGTCAAGTACCTGAGAACAAGAAGATATAAAGGCTGCATAAAAGTAGCCATTTTAAAGAGTAACACTGTAGTTACTAATGGACAGTAACCTCTGAACAAAATACTTACACTTGAGGCATGCGTAAGACAGTAAGTGTAATTAGCCACAGGAGGGAAGAACAGACTTCCATTCACCCACAGAGAATGCAAAAGTATCACAGAAACACTCAGGCCCTTCCCCAATTCCGCTATAAAATATACAAGTAGGCTCTGGAGAAGTAGCAAAAATGTAGACAAGAATATCTGGTGGGAGCAGCTGGACTTGTCCTTCCCAACACTGCACCGGCACACACCCAAAAGCATGTCTACAATGAAGCTCTTCACATGCGCTCCAATCTAGCAACACGACTGGAAGCTGAGAATTCATCACTACCTGTAAAATCAATTTAACTAACAGGTTAGTCAGCACTGAAATCCAGGTTTTAGCTCGCAATATGAAAACGTACTGGTTCACAGCTGCTATAGCATGCCTATAGGAGCTCCAGTCAATGTAGCATAAACACATCCATTGGCAGATTCCCTAGAAATGGGAGGATCAAAGGCTAAGAGGAGTACAGTTCACACACTCATGTCACACAAGGCTCTGCATCAAGTGGTACGACTCTGAAAGAAGCTGTGCCTTAACCAACTTCCCTCTACAACAGCTCTCCAAGTCTACACAAGGGGACTGAATGGATGAAAGTGTGTTATCTTATGGACACGAGAGATATGACTCAATTTTATCCACATTTGTCTCAAATTAAAAGGGTTTTTAAGTAAATTCCAATCCCTCCCACCCCACCCCACCCCCCTTTATCCCATTGTAAATACAAGCCTTGGCAATACTGTTGCTACCAGGGAGAGAGAAAACATCATCTCATTTTCAGTCTCTTATTTTAGTTTAACAGCATTAAGTTAAAAATCAAACAAACTATGTTTTACAAGGAATAGTCTCCATCTGCTCAGGCTGCTTCCCCCTCGTCCGAGGGCATCAGGTTCAGATATTATTCAATTCCCCTTCAGTCCACCCAACATAAAGTAAGCTAATCTTTCCACGGTCTTTCTGTTTCACATCCATACCTCTATTGAGAGCCCTGTTTGCTTTCGATTACTTTGTACAATCCAACAGAAGCACTTCAAGCTCTGCCATTTGATTAGGTCTCTTAATTATTGTCTTTTAGTCAAAAATACCTCTTACCTCCTTCACCCTGAAGTCTGAACTACCATTCTCTTTTTCTCTCTTTTGAACTTATGTACTATCCCACTCAACACCCAATATACACTGGTCTTCAAATTGGAAGTTACTAGAATAAATAAATTGTATAACAAAATTAAAAAAAAAATCAGAGTCTCAGATTTATGAAGGAATTAATACACAGCTACTAGTTTGTAATACTGAACTCAGACTGGTAACAGTCAGCTGTCCTCTTCTGTTCAGATCTGAGTCTCTGAATTAAAAAACACATTCTTGAAAGGACATGAAAATAGAGCTCTGCTAACATGGCTCTAAGTACATGTGAGAAAAGTTGGAAACATCCACCAAAAAATTCCTCCGCTTCTCGAAGTGTTGCTAAGTTACCCACTTCTTTCATAAAGAAAATCACCGAGCATGTAGGAAATAGAACTACCGAGATCTTTGGTAACTATACTACACACCCGGGCTTTTTATGCATCTTAATTATAACTTGGCTGACCTACTTTTTCACACTCACAGAGAACCTGAGAAGTGAAACCTGTGTTTTGCTCATTTTTCCAAAGACATATTTACCATTTCAATAAAGAGCATGCGATAAGCTCTCTTACAAATTATATACCCTCATATATTTATATTATTACACTGTATCTTACAGCCATTCAAATACTGAATCAAGTAATACTATCTCTGAAAGTTGTGAGATCATCTAAATAAAATAACCACACGTGCCTCTGCCAAGTAAGTGACTTTCCATACTTTGACTAGCCGTTATGAGAATTTTCTTTTAATTTTTGGAACACATTATGGAAATCAATAGAGTGGCGAGCTGTAAGCTGTTCCATATGATTCACTACACAGTCACCACATGCATTTAAAAGCTACACCTAGCCACTTGCATTCACCTGCAGAGCGTCTATCTTTGCACTTAAAGAACATATACATATGGGAGTGTGTCTATGTATATACATACACAATTAAAATTACGTTAATGGAGGGAAAAACAGATGCTCTTATGCCCTAAAGTTTATGTTCCACACGACTGCCATGCCTGAGCACAAACAAAAGCAAGTGACTTAAGATCCTCATATTACAAAGCCACCAAGTGCCAAAGAAGGTTCTTCTGTCATGCTGAAAGGTATTCAGACAAGACTACCTCGGTAGGTGTCTCGACCTTACTGATGGCGACCAGAGAGGAGGAACGGGAATGCCATTTATCGTACTTAGACAGAACTCGTCATGCTGAATCAGTATTTGTAAAGTGCTTGGAAAGTTTTAGAGAATAAGCTTTAAGCAGAAATAACCACAAACATCTACGCTTTACAAAAGCGTATGCACATTTTTAGTTATTACCTTCATCTGTCCTGTTTATCTCATGTTCAATGAGTCTTGAGCTACTGGGCCTAGAAGGTGGTGCAACAGATGGCTGTAATGAAGGGAGATCATCAACATCTCTCAAGTTTGCAAGCATATCTTGCAGCTTTGATCTGTTGGGCCCTACCCAGAAAAAAAAAAAAAAAAGAATTAAATGGTTTATGCACAGTTTATGATGGCACTAGTTGTATCAGATAGGCTACAGCAGCACATGCAACAATGGATCGTACCTTGCATTATAACATTACCACAGAAAACGTAATGAGCCCTTATTTTCAGCAGTAACTAAGCATTCAGCATGAAATGAATTTCTTGAAAAGAAAGCGATAGAAGCAACTGCGAATTGCGAACGCACATCTTTCCCCACATCTATGAACGCATAATGCTACTTGCATGGGATGCTGAAGAATGCCTCCAGCTGAGTGACACTGATTGTCAGAATATTTACTTTTCCAAAATGATAGCTGACATTTGTGAATACTTTAAAGTTTGTGCATCGGGTACTTTCTGCAGCATATGCTTATGACAACATGATTACTTTAAATTTATTTGTGCAGTAGTGTAGTATTGTGAACTACATAATCCAGAAAGTTATACTTATGTAAAAATATAAATGCAATTGGATTCACTGGCCTACTTCCTGAAGCTAAATATGGTGAAGACCCATGCCCTTCTTGACACTTACCTGTGCTTTGCTCCATCATTTTCCCACATCCCTGTTTTGACTGTTTTATATAGGATTGAGGCTGAAACATATCTTCGGTAGTTTTTCCTGTTGTAAGTTTAATTAAGAATGGGAAAATGTCTTACCCATAGTCCATTATGTTTTTTCCTAGACCAGTAAATAATACAGCTATTTTTAAGCATGTTTAACACAGAAGTGTACCCCAATACTCTGTCATAAAACCATTCTATGATTCTATTGTCTTACTACTTCCCAGAAGTGTTTACTACAGCCTTGCAAAATCATAAGTTTATTAATGCAGTTGCAAACTCTACTTTGTCCACCCTAATCATGATGACAGATAATAAACTAAATTGTATTAATTTGTCTGTCACAATACTGCTTGATTGAGGAAAACAGTAAGTAGGATTTTGCAAGATTGCTTTACTATAATATCTGATCTATAAAAACAATATTTTATTTAGTAGAAATTTAGTGTCTAAACACCATTTATTATGAGATTAAAGTCATAGAAACAAACTTGGTACAATTTAACATCAACATATTTAGTCCCTTCTTTTTTCCCCAGACTTCCTTCCTCACATTCTTCTTCACCACGTGCAATATCACGAACAGCTGAAAACAGGCTGTGATTCTTCCTGATTTTTCTGCATTGATGCCCTTCCAAAGATGATTTGTCCATGGAAAGATGCTTAATTTCTTTACTGCAGTAAACCATTTGGTCTCCCAAGATCAAACCAATCAAATTGATCCAAAAGGTACAGTAAATGTACTGAGCAGTAGTTATCTTCAGGAAGGAGCACTGGATGTCCAAGTGCTGCCTTACATGAGGAATTTTTCTTATAAATATATAAAACATGTTCCAAAAATATCTGTGTCTATATTAGCAAGTAAATATTAAGTTTTATTATCAAAAATAAAAGCTCTCAATAGCTGTTCAAGAACATAATTTCCATAGTTGGATTCTGCTAAATTAACCCCACAAGTGCTTACCCTGAAGTACGCAGCATGTCTGCATATTTTTAAAATAACAGACAAGTACAGAAATCAATTTCACTGAAGTCATATATTGGTATGCCCTCTCTACCTTAACTATAAAGAAATTCAGAATAAATTTTGTGAAACATGAACACTTTAGTTAGCCAGCTCAGCTTCTTGTCAGACTAGCAATTAATTTCCAGTAACTTAAATGATTCCAAAGATGAAAAAATATCACCTGAGAAATTTAAAATACGGTAATGATTTACTTTACAAGAAAAGAGAAAAAAAAGAAGGTTTAGTTTGTGTATTTGACAGGGTAATTTCAGCAATGTAACCAATGGCTGAGCAGCAGCTTATCACATTTACTGTCAACACAAGAAAAAACAAAGTCAGTCAGCCTCAATGATGTGAGGATCTGACAACTTCTGCACAGTTACGCATGTCTTTTTGCAAGTGAGAATTTCCTTGGTATCCATAAGCATCTTCCCACAAAGGGAGAAACATCCCTTTAGTTTATTACTGGGCTACATGCAAGCTTATTAATTTACACCATTCACCTGTGAATTCTCAATATGGCTGGATGTTTGAAATACAGCTGTGAATACAGTGTCTCATTTTAATCACTTCCTCTGAGTTCAAAAACTTTTAAGGCTTACTTATCATAAAACATTGATTTTTACAAAACATATTTGTATTTCAAGAAACGTAACAAAAATATAATACAGGGCTAGAAACTGTATTTCAGATACTGATCAGAGTTTTTTGTTTGGATAAAAATACCCAACATTTTTAAAGGCTAGTCCCACAGGTATGAAAGTCAATACATAAATCCTATGATTTACAAATAAACTGATGGTCAGAGTTGCTTCCTATTTCGAGCCCTGCATAACAAATTACGATGACAGCATGACTTTCATGTTGTGAATGTTAAGTATAAACAGGGGTAGAAATTAACCTGTTTTCTCCCTCTGTCTAATAGGATACTCAAGACAGTTTGTTTTGGGTTTTTTTTGTTTAATTTACATACCAGACTTGCACTCTTCCTGTGAAACTGGCATGTTTCCAGCTAACAAAGGGCTTGGAAGTCTTCTGTATTAAAGTGTGAACTATTAAACCAATGCCTTTTACAATTTAAGTTTCTGAATAACAGAAGTATAATCCATGCTCAAAGCAATAATTTTTACTTAATCCAATACCTGGTTGGAAGAAGTTATATCTAATCCAACTACTCATCACGTAACTTGATTGACTACCATTAATTTCAACCCCTGAGAACTGGTGAACAGGAAAGCAGTCAGGAGCAGCAAAGTAAAAGAGTAAGTAATTTTAGGAAAACATTGAAAAAGAGATAGAATTAAGGGTGTGAAAGATGTGGGATTTATGATTTTAAGGTGCAATGTTTTCCACTTACTCTTCACCCCCTTTTTCCCCTTGCGCTCCTTTTTGTATTGTTCCTTGAGTTTGGTTATTACTCCCTGGTCGACATTCCAAGCTTCAGGCATGAGACACTGGTCTTCCTTTTCTAAACAAAGTGAAACAAATGAAACATCCTTTTTCAATAATGTCACCAAGTGATCTCCACTGAAGGAGGTAACAGCTGCTGTCAATGGCATTTGTCTTTTATTTTAAACAGACAGAAATAGCACCAAGCTTGTGAAAGCTGTAAAACTGCTACTCACATTCTACTTCTGTTTGCTCAGAATTTTCTTAACAAAAAAGTGAGATGAAGTTTCACATGCCTAATTTCTATAACCAAGCACACAGCTCTTCATAAACGTAAGCAACATTTAGTTTATACTAAATCAGGACATCTTTTTCAGCTTTTTCTTTCCTCCAGGGAAAGGATTATGATATCTAGAAGCAGCAGCTATGTTACTGGTCAACATAACATTACAACTCAGATGTTGCATCACTACATTTCAATTTCTCACTTCATTCCCCTTGTGGCACGCTGTCATATACACAAAGCAGCAGCGTATGTAAAACATTCTGGAACATAGCATACATGTCACCAAGTGTCGTGGCTTAGCCCCCGGCAGCAACTAAGCACCACGCAGCCGCTCAGTTAGAATATAATCTTGAAGGACCAAAGCCATGAAACTTGACAAAAAGGGGAAGGTCTGAGGTCTTTGAAAAAAATGCACAAAATATTTCAACATGCCTAATGAAAAGAAATCCTCACTTATAAAAAAAAAAAAATTTAAACATCTCAAGTTGCTTCCCATGAGACATGACACAGAGAAGAAGTATTCTTCCAACAGTATTGCATTTGGAGATTCTGAACAACAGCTCTTCCTCAACTGTGTTCATTTTCATGACCATTACAGCTACAAATTTTTTTGAAACACATTATCATTTTGCTTTATTTTTCTCATTAAAATCTCAACCTTATTATTTAAAAATTAATTCCTTTCAGACTAAATTTGCTTTGTACATGAAACTATTCAGAGCTTTTAATAAACGAACAATAATAAACTCATCCTCAGACTAATATGCAGACAGGGTATTAAGTGTCCGTATAGGAAGCACAACACTACCGATCACAATCTGAAGGCATCTCTGTGCTTGGACCGAGGATTCAAAACCAGACACGGGTTCTTAGTGAGACTGGCTTGTTAGAAATGAACTATCTGAAAAAGACCCAGGGAACCTCTATCAGCATTAAATTGAAGAGGATTCGGCAGCATGCTCTTGCAGCAAAGGCGAACAGCTGTATCCTGGGCTGTATTAACAAGAATGTTGCCAGTAGGATGAGGGAAGTGATTATTCCCCTCTGTCTGGCACTTGTGAGACCACACCTTGAGTACTGAATCCAGTATAATATCTCCTCTTCTGGGAAGCCTTGTAAATATAATGCCAAGTACCTACTATTGACACAGAACAGCAAGTCTAGGGGAGCTACTAAGATGGATGAGGCAGGCGGAGCAGATGAGCTGCAAGGAGGGGCTGACAGTACAGTGCGTGTTCAGCGATGGCAAAAGAGGCATCATAGTGCTGCCTACAACTACCTAACAGACAGGTGTAGAGAAGACAGACTCTACTCAGGCTTGCATCACAGAAGGATAAAATACTTTTCACCACGCAGATAGTCAAATACCAGAACACTGCCCCTGAGAGTTTATGGGAACTCCTTTCTTGGAAGACATTCAAAACTTGACAGGAAGAAGGTCAGAGTAACCAGCTGCAAATGGACCTGAGCAGGAGGTTGGACTAGATGATCTCTCACTCCTTTGAACCCTCCAGTCACAATCCTATACTCATGAGTGACAGATTATTTCAAGATTCAAAGTTTTGAGCCATTAGTCTTTTTGCAGAAGCTATGAAAATAGGGATAGGAATAAGCTGAAGAGAGACTCCAAGAAATAGGTGGTCTGTGGGCTAAGTCATGTCCTCTTAATACATATGGCCAGTTAAGTATCACTAATGATCAAAAATTGCATGAAAAACTCAAAAAGGTATGAGAAAAATCATGTTTTAGAGAAACAAGTAAGTATTCTTTCTGGGACCAGGTTAAAAGTTTTAATCATGCATTTCCTCCCTGGCTGGAGAAGATTTGTTTTCTCTCCTCCAACAAAAAGTTTAAACGGATTTGTATTAGTATTTTTGCCAGGAAAACACTTAAGATGTTGTTTTTCTACAGACTGTACCAGGATGCTTCCTGCATGTCCTGCAGGTTCTATTCAACTTCACAAGTGGATCCTGAACTATTACAGAGCAAGTGTTTTACAGTTTAAAAATTACCTGAACACTTCTGAGAACCTTTCAAGCCAATTAGGTTCAACGGATTACTGTAACTGATCAGTAATGCTTGGATGCAAAATGAAGCAAGGACTTCCTCTGTTTGCTTCTATCCTTGCTATGCCACATCACTTCTCTACGCTACATTCAACAGTTTCACTTAAAACAAATTGGCATAAGTGATTCATAACTGCAGTTCCTTGAAGAAGCTTATTCTTATATGCAGTTACCCTAAAAGACAGGTTGTGAAACAAGTAATTGAAAAACATCAACATCTAAAACCCAAAAAAACCCTTAATATTTCTAGAAATGAAACTTAACAGAAATTGTCATGGAAAGCAGTAATGTTAGATTTTTGCTCATTTGTACTCAGCTGTCATCAATGAAAGTAAAAATAAACCAGAAGTGTGAATATGAGAACAAAAAAGCTCCTGCTGGCATACTAGGTTTTTGGTGACACAAGCAACAGCTACAGTGTTCAACCATAAATGGATACATTTTTTAATATTAAAAAGAGAATTATCAGCACAACCTAATAAAAATGTTTTTCGTAGGAAAAGAGTAACACTCCTAAATGTTTGGTGAACAGAATACTGACTGCTATATCATATTGATATTGAGACACATCCTTTTAAGCAGAGAGGCTACACGACACTGAACAATAATTTGGAGTCCAGCAAGAGCTGGACATGGCTTCAGTGAAACACGTGAGCTAACAGCTCCGAGGTGCTGTGGGGGCCCACAGCTACCATGGCGTATTTGTCTGTCAAGGTTTCAGTTCCATTATAAAGCTCAATTATTTCCCATCCACTCCCGCAGCTCCCTCCGTGTCCACTTATGTTTAAGACTTTCCAGAGCAGCTTAAGGAGGAAACAACTCCTCATCAAGACATTTAACCAGTTCTCTTCCTTCTTCCCTTCTCTACACAGTGGGTTTATGCAGAATAATTATGTTAAGGTGAAGTGGATGAGGGCATTCTGGGCTGCAGGACATTAACCTCAAGGGACAGAGAAGAGTTTGTGAAAGTTGCTCTATGAAGAGAGGGCTTAAAGATATGTTCTTATGACTAAAAAAAATAGAAGAAAATTTGAGCAACTGTATAGTTCATATTGCTCAAATTGCTATCACACAATAAAAGTACAATTAATTTGGTCTTTGTAACTTGCATTACTCTGTATCAAAGTGGGAGAAAGCAAAGACAATAAAATAATTTCCATCTTCATAATTGTAAAATAAAGCTTTATCAGAACCCTTCATGAGCAAGAGTCACTGCAAAAACACATGGAAATTCCACTCAAATTTCAAATTCAATCTGCCTTATTATTAAAGTAAAGGAAAAAGACAATGACCAAAAGCACAAACCTTGAAGAAACCTTACATTAAAGCAGTATACAGAAAAATGAGAATAATATGTCAAGAGGATCTCAGCCTGTCAATTATTTACTCTGGGAATACTCAAAAGGTGCTGTGATTGTGACAGAGACCTCAGTCAATCAATCATAATGTATCCTTAGCACAATCCATTACTTTTCCTCACCCCAGTCTGTTCCATCTCCTGAACTTCTCGATTCCCCATCGCCTTCATCTGAAGTAACCAGAAAGTCAAACTCTTTCAAAGCTTCTTCTGTATCTCTGTCTTCACTGCTGTCAGAGAGCACTCTTTTCCTTACAATCTGAAAGGTCAGGAAGGAGAGAACAAAGCTGAATTAAGTTACACATATGTTTTTATACTGAGCAGTCCTGTCTTGTCTTTTATGCAAAATCTTAACAGGAAGTTGAAGATGTAGCAGCAAAGTATACATTAATAAGCAGATCTGGAATAAGCATAGAGACTTTGCTCAAATTTCTAAGTCAAAATGAAATTTGTCTGTAGATCCTACTTCCTGTGACCACCAACAACCCATCACTTGATTATGAATCTACACTGACCTAGACCACTACTAAATTTTTTAATACCAGAAAAGTGCAAACTTTCTTTTAATGTGGATTAAAAAACCCACACAAAACCCACAAACGAAGAAAAACCCAGAATGCTGTAGAAAGGACTTAAGCAAAACCAAACTCACTCTGCTTCTCTGAAAATAGCCTTTTTAACTCCCACCTCTGAAATCACTCTGCATGTGAACCAAGACAAGTCTAGGGAAAACAAAAAAAAGTCCACAACAGACAAGAGCTAATTTGCTTAGACTTGGCAAAAATCATTCCACCCTGAATATTTCTGTTATTTAAACATGGTACTTCCACGTTTAAACTGCATTTCCCTTTCAAATTCAAAAGCAAATTAGGTAAAAAAAATGTGTTTCTATGTATGTATGCTTTCTGCACTAAATTTACTTTTCTCTCAATCATCAAAGTAGACTAGATGTTTTACAGTTGTTTCACTAATAGATGAGCTGATGCCATGACACATGAAATCTGTAGCATAAATTTTACTTCTACTGAAAAAGCAAGTTACATTCATCACTATTTAGACATGGAGCTTTGCTAAGGGTCAGTCTGAAAAGAGTTCAGTACATGGGCCAACATCCCACAGTTCATGAGGATGAACGACTGTTCCCTCTAAATACAATGAGCCAATTTCAAAACCTGAAACAATTCTAAACTTCAAGCTTCATTCCTTTGACAGGCCTATTGAGCGTACTGTATTACAGATGATTTTACAGAGGGGTCTCAGACATTAGTTCACAGCCAATGCATGGCAAGAACAAGTCTACAAAAATACTCTTTAAAAACCTCTTTAAAACCGACGGTTTAAGTGTTTTTGTTAAAGCTGGTCATAGAAACAGTCACGTCCATCATAACTCATACCTGCTTCAATTGCTGGGAAACACTCATTGAATAAATCTGAATTATGAAAAGAGGAGGATAAAATGGAGAACTGATTGTAGGTATCTCATGTGATCATATGACTAAATCATATAGCAAATTACAGATCATGAGGGAGTTTCAAACATTTGATTAAATAAACAAAAAAGTTTATTGAACACGTTACTTTTTCCAGTTACACTTTTTCTTCCTTTCACAAGCTATTTAAAGAGAAAGTGGTATTCCACTTCTGTACCCTACAAGGATAAATTTCTACAAGTAATTTTAAATATCAATACATATATATAAATATTCAAAAAATGACACATTTTTAACATGCAACATTACAAACAATACCTTCAAACTCGGCTGAAAATTGTAAAATAAGGATATCTGCTAGCTTAAAAATTGTATCCAATATATATAAAAAATACTAGGCAGTATGGAAAAGTAGAAAGACAATTTAAAAAATTTGAATCTGGCACCGCCAACTTAAAGCAACAGAGATGGCAAAGCTTAACTTGTATGCACAAACTCAGAAATGCATATATAACTCCTCTAATGTCCACATGTTTGGACAGACCATCATAAAGATGCACCAATGACTTGCATGTGTACATACACAGTCATATATACTTTGTATATAGGCATCTAATTAATCTCACTTTTCCTGTTCTTCGTAATTTTTTCAATTATTTTTTCCACTCACTGTTGCAGTATCAATTATTGTTTTCTCTCTTCCTTCAATATCTTCTTCATCTTCCTCATCACTGAAGTCTGCAGCTGCATTTTCAAGAAACTTGAAGGTCTCTAGCAGAGAGGCAGAGTCAGTCAATTCAGGTTTCCTAAACAACAACAACCACAACCATGAGTCAAAAGAAATCACAAAAAAGTCACTTTTGCAATTACCAGTCTACTCTGTGTTATTATGTCCAACAACACATGACACTAAAATAAGCTTACAGGTAAAAATGTTCTGTGGATTAAAAAAAAATAAGCATTAGCCATACACCATCTCATTAGAACCAACAATTATTCTTCATCCATCTGCAATTACCAGGACAGACGCTTCCATTTCTTATTTGAAAAGCATTTTAAAGCAACGTTGATCTGAGATGTGCCCAGTGCACCATCAATACTGATATACCATCACTGAAAGCCTCAGCGACAAGAACATGAGTTACAGCTACTAGGTTGGCTTCCCCCATGTACATCAGGGTACAGGAAGAAAACTTTGCTGCTGCTATCTGACCTTCCACACCTCACTGGGAAACAACAAACTCTACATCTATCATTCATTAACTTTTGAGACATGGCAAATTTGCCACTATAAAACAATATAATGGGAAAATATCATTGATGACTAAATAATGTTTACATAGACGTTAACATTACACAAATAAGGAAATGGGTGAAGACTGGGTACAATTACGACTGCACTGGCACAAATTCAGGCAGTGCCTCAGAACAGGGAGCATAAGGGTTGTCATATTAACAACCAAAGAAGAATCCAAGAAGCAGGACTGTAACCATCATTAAAACCCTGAAGAACGTATAATTAAAGAAATACTAAAATTGACAACAGTATTGTGTTTTCTATGCAGAACAGGCAATTCTCCATCAATGGCTTAAAGATAAAGTGGTGAAAAAAAAAATTATTCGGTTTGAACTGTAATTATTACTTCCAGTAGAACCTTGTACATTTTTTATACGACTTTACAGTAGTGAAGACAGCATTATTGTTTTCTTACCTTTAATCAGTAGTCTGTTTTTCATAGTTCATTGCTAAATGCATGTCATCTTGATTTTCACCACTGAAACCATAGAAGTCTGTCTCTCTCTCTCTCTTTTCAGAATTGTAGCTCTAAGTTGTCTTGTACAGTCACCCTTACTACCAGCAAATGCCATGCTAACGCTACATTTTACTTCTGCTGTGACCCGTTTCAAAAGGTTCAAACTGGCAAGTCTATATAGTAAGGCCTTTAAAACTCCCTGCAGTGTAAACATCTGATTATCTGTCCATCACCCACTTATTCCAGTGTTTCTTCAGAACACTTTTCAAAGGTTTATTACAGGAAACATCCACGGGCAAAAGCTCTGATGTATAATAAGGCCTAATAAACAGCACCAGTCCTTCCTCATGCAATCTCTGCTCAGCTCTATTCTTACCTGACAATAATTAGCAGGAGTGGCTTCTTCATAGCCCCAGTATGTCTGCATCTCATTAAGACAATTTGCCACCCTACCCTTTTTTCATTTATTCACCTTTATGACCCAAAAATACCAATAGGTATTTCACTTGCCATTAAAAATTCCACATGCACAGCAGCGTAATATACCCTGATGTACAGTACGTTTTCGTGGTCACCAGTCTTACTGTGACTATTCCTTCCCATTTCCCTTATCTTAGATAAGAACAAATCTCAAACATGCTTCCAATTTGCCTTGCTTCCTGCAGCACTTTGACCCTCGTGTTTCTGTGACAAACCTGAAATCACTCCGTAATGTATTTCTTCTTCCTTAAGTAATCTCTACTTTGGCAGACTATAATACCTCATAAATCTGTAGCAAAAAAATGTACCTTTTCATAGAAATCCTATGGTGTTGTTATTTTGCTGTTTCCAACATACATATCTGGAGAAGACAAAACTTGTAATGTGCCTCACTTGACCAACTTGTGAATTTTCAGCAAATTGTGTGTGTCCTGGTCAACTTTTAGTGGACTAAGTCATCTGACCACAATCGTATTTCTGTTTTTTTCCTCTGCATTTTGCCTTGTACAAACATCATGGCTGCTGATCGACACAAGCAACTATCAGACATGCTACAGTAAATATCAACATGTGAACCAATACCAAAACACAGAACAGAAAATTTTAGACCAACACAACTTGTTATTAAGAGGCATACTCTCACGCTGAAGTTTGAAGCAAACACCAAAAGAGAATGTTCTATCTTTAAGTGGTCTGCATTCAACTATCATATTAATTATTACATACGTGAATGGGCAGGATATACACATAATTTTACATCTCCATTTACACATCTCATGCACTGGAAAACACAGTGGTTAATCATGTATTTCAAAACTCCTGCACAGTACAAAAATGTACAAAGTCAGCATAGGGCCACAGAAGATGATTTGTGCCAAGGCACAACTTTCAGGAAAGAATTCATAAGAACCAACAAAAGAAAACAGAATTAACAGAATATGTATACTATTAAAGGGTTCTACAAGTAAAAGAAGCTTCAAGCCAACATACAAGTTGAATTGCTATATTGTACCCCCATACACTTGAGCAGTCAAATCAAAAATACGTCAGTCATTTGGCTATCTTTTAGCAGTACACAAGTATAATGCATTTTAAATATTACTGTCACCATGAACACTTAGGAACACTGTAAAATACACTTAGGAAAGTGTCTAGCCTTAGCTAATTTATGTGACATACTTTAATGGCAAATTTGAAGCTTGCTTGTTTCATTATTTCCCATCTGCTAAGTTTGTTTCTGTTATGGGATCATTCACAAAGCAACATAAAAAAGAAGAGATGGCAAAACTATGGTCAGATACAGGGTTGTACAATAAATTACTTCAAGTTCCATTTTAGAACAGAGGTCAACTTTTCCAGGACTTTTGTAGTCTAGAATACGTTTTAAAAATTAATGGGTAAAAACAATAGAATGGAACTCCAAAGGTAGGGACGGATGCATGAACTTGCATGAACTGGCAAGACCATGGCAAGGTTCAGGTGGTAGTACTACAGGTATCAGTAAGGCAAGACCATGGCAAGGTTCAGGTGCTGTTGCAAATAAAAGAAATCAGAAAAACCAAAAAAGTCTCAAAAAGGACAAATCCTCTTTGCTGAACTGCCTTAGATCAAAACATGTATAAGGAGAGCACCATTTTCAAAGTGCAAGAACTTAGGTGTTGCTTTTTCTTTCGTTCCCAGGCATACTGTCTAAACAAAAACTGCTGGGGAAAGAACAAGTCAGAAATCCCAGATCGCAGGAGCAGCTACAGAAGCTGCCAAAGCAGAGAGCATAGGGCAACCAGATTTTGCTGGACTTCCTCGACCCTGTGCTCCTCAGTTGCTTGTTCTGAATCTCTTTCCCACTGCTCCTTCCTCATTTGTACTCTGCAACAGGACTCTTGCATGGTTTTCTCCCCAGCACCTAACCTTGCCTCCTTTCCTCAATCCATCCCAGCTGGCTTACCACTTCCTAAGCAAACTTAAGGAAAGGGGAGGGGAGAAAATCATTTAACTGAAATCATATCTTCTATCAGATACTGTTAACCCTGTGCATTATACCCTCCCTCTCCAGTAGCCTTATCCAATTAGACAGGAAGTCTTGGGGGCAGAGAGGCTACCTGCTACTTGTGTCTCCACATGATTAAGTACAACAGGACTAACTGCTTGCCACAAGCATGAGTACAACAAGTAGTGCCAGAAAGAGAAGTATAGCTACACTAATGCTGCTGGGTTTTCCATCTTACTAGTCATGAACAGGCAGCACGCAGATTCTGTGAATATTACTCTTGACACAGGGAACTTTTGATCCCCAAAGATAAGACACTTCTTCCTGTTTAAAAAACAGAATTCTTGTTATAAATGGGCTGGTAGCTGAAGTACTTACCTCCCTTAAAGCAACATAAACCTGAAATCAAATGAACATTTTTCTCCTCGGGAGAAGCTGCCAGAATTCTCTGCAGCTCTGACTGCCCTGAAAAATCTCATCCCAACTTGTATTTCACAGGCTGTTCAATTATTCAGATTTGTCTTAACCCATTGGCCTCTTTAAGATTAAAAATAATAATAATCTTTTCCCATGAAATCACAGAAATCACACGATTTGTGGATATTCCCCAAGTACTATTTAAAGCAAGTGTGGCTCCCACAGGCCAAACAGCAAACTCTTCGTATCTTCTGCCCTATAGTCACATGGCTCAAGATAAGTATTTTGTGTAAAATCCAGCTGGCCCTGACATCAAAATATTAGCAGCCTCACAAGGCACAGTGTTAAAATTGGCTCCCACTTGGGGATCTTAACACAAATCCTGTTTCTTACTGAGTGAAAACTAGAAACCATAAACTATAGGAAAGGCAAAGTTGTTATGTGGCAACTGAATCAGCACATCAACAATACCTTTCCTGCTCCCAACACGATCCAGAACGTTTTGTATTGCAAAGTCAAGTTTAACCTAGACTGAAGCCACGTTACAGACATGTATTTTCGTTGTAACCACCACACTCAATATTTCTATAATTACCTTCTCCTTTGTTGATAACTCTTGGGAGTCTGTGGTTGTGTCCAGGGAGACTGTTCATAAACTTCTCCCATGAGCTGCCCAACCACAAGGCCATTAACTGCCTCAGTCCTACTCACTCCCCCAAAGGAAAAAGTAGAGAGCTTGTTTGCTTGTTTTATCCAAGACATACACAAGTTATCTTAAATAAAACCAGATTTTATTGATGATTTCAGAAGCATGAAGAAATACCACAGTAAAAGTTAAAGAAACACAAGTTCAGCTTAGGCTGAGAAATGTTTCTGGGGGCCTGCACAGGAAAAAGCCTGTTATGACCCAGCACTTGAAGAGCTATTCTAGCATAGTTTTTCTTGAACCATTTTCGTTGGCTCCATTTCCTCCTACTATTAAAATGTGCTACTGCAAGGCCATAAGTTTATTAATTGCCCATAGAATTTAGTTATTTCATGTTTTAACAGTCTTTTCAATGTTGCTAGTTGAGTTCTGTCAAACTGGATCAAGTAAATAAATGCATGCAAATTTAAATGAATTCCTTTCTATAACAACTGTCTTAAACTGTTTGTGAAATCTGCAATACTGTGCAAAACCTTTTATAATGCAGCACAGAAAATACCCAGTTAATCATTTATAAACTATGGAACATTTAGAATCATCAAAATTCACACACAAGGAACATGGGGCAAGCTAGACAGCCTGTCACAACCTTTGAAACCTCTTATGAATCCACACCACACAATGCAAGAACCAGTGCAATACACACTACAACTGTTAAGCAACACTTACAAAATGGTTTGGATGTAAATTAGCATCACAAAGGAATGCCATCTAAAAAGGAATGGCCACTTCTCTTGCCAAATGTAGTCTGATAACTACAGTATGTCAAAAAACACAAGCTTTTAAAAGAATAAAAATAAATAATGAATTCAATGTTTGAAGATACAAAGTAATTTTTGCAAGTTATTTCTCCATTCACCTCCCTTCTCTCTACTTCTCTCCCCCACTGCACAACTTGTCCATCTCTTGCTCCCCATTCCGTCTGTACCATGAGTATTAATGCGTCATTTCCAAGAAACATCCCTCAAACCCTTAAGCCATAGACCTGTGCCAATGAAATTAACAGTGGTCCATTGGTATCACTTTCTTCACACAGATCTTCAATTTACCTACTTTTTTCTTTTTCTTTCTTTCTTTCTGTTTCAATGTGTCTGTGGAAAGTGTCCAGGTTGGCCTAAATCATGTATCTTTGAAATGCCTGTTAGGTCACTGCAAGATGGAGGCAGGGACAAATGGGAAAAAAAGATGGGGAAAAAACCCAACCAAAACCAGTAAAGGGAATAAGGTAAATAGATTCTGGATTTTTTTTATTTTTGTAATTACATATTTTAGTCTCGCATACTGTTTTGGAAATCTTTTTCGTGGCAGATGTTCCCTCAGTTTATTAAATTCAGAGATACTTTCCCAAATAAACCATTTTATAAGTGAATCAAGACACAACATTCATCAGCCAGTATGCAGCAGTTTCATTACATGGGTCAATGTTAATACGATTAAGAGATGCAGAAGTTACTCAAGGCCTTCTGGTACAAAAAGATGTTCATTTGCTGAAGTGTAAGTTGGAATGATTTGTTGTACATCAGGAAGATGAGGTCTTCAAAATGTTTGATTTTAATCTTTGAAAAGATATTAGCATTTTCTCTCAAATGTTGAGGTTTGATGCCTTTTTGCTCATGCAGAGCATAGGCTGTGGAAGCCATATGCAGTTCAGTAGAAAAAAAAAAAACAGGTAGTAGATCAGTTTCAGAGAGAGACTGATATACCATTCAGGATAATTTTTCTTTTAAAAGTTGCTACTTAAATATAGTTCTAACAATCAAACCCTTAGCAAGAACTCAGATTTCTATCTGTATTGTTTTTATATATATACACACGCATGTACCTATACATACATATGCTTGGTATTCCCTTGTTCCTTTTCAGTTCTATTCCTTTATTATATTTGCTTCCACTCATGTGAAAAAGTAGTCAACTACACACCTTCAAGAAGGTGAGCTAATTTGACTGTTTTAGTTTCAGTCAATAAGATAAAGCTATTAAAAAATGAGGTAAAAAGTGAACCAAAGTACTGAAATACTCTTATGTTTTCAAGACTACACAAGTGACATTTACAGGCAGCTTTCATTTCTGTTTGTTTGTTGGGGGAAAGTACCCATTCCTTTTACTGCATGTGTTAAGAATCACAACCATCATTATAAAGTTATTATTTTAGTATCTATTTTTGAGTCCAGTCATGCCAAGTGGTACTTATCTTTTGTAACGCAAGTGAGCTGATCTGAAGAAACTGAAAACATACTCCCTTTTAAATTCCATGAAAAAAGTAGAAACAGGACTATATCTATGTCAGGTTATCATATTAACATTTCATTTATGGAATCAAAATCTTCCAAGGTGCATTCAGAGTCCACATGATGTCTTGAGCACTAAAGTTTTCAAGAGGATCTGTACATTAGCAAATAAATAGGCAATGTAAGAATATGTTTGGCCACACAAGTATCAGCTAGTAACAGAAAGACTAGGGTTACTTCACTGAACAGTAAGAAAAGAAACTGATTTGGCTTTAGGAGGCCTTCAGACAACAGTAGTTTGTTCATTACTGTACCAAAAGGGAAAAAACCAAACAAACCCCTGAAAAACACCCCAAAGAACTAGGGTGATTTCTCTGATCTAACTGCAACCCTTTGAGATGTACAAAATTAAGCTGAGGGGTATGAGGGCTCAGATGACAATTTTCTAAGATACCTGGAGCCTAGCAGAATTCAAGTCACATATTGTCTGCTGCAAATAAATACTGTCTTAAGTATTTGCACTACAGTAACAGCATCAACTTCCCAATAACCACCCCAATCTTTCTCACCAGCCTTTCCCATAACAAGACTGAACATACTGTCAATGTAACATGACAGCACTGAGGGTCCAAACTCAAGTATAACTGGTCTAACAGACAAATTCTGGTAAAGCAGACAACTCATTAAAATTTGCAAAAGATGTAGTGAGTTGAGCAGAGGAGGAATATTCTCCCTACCTACCATGCAGTACACACTTCACACACCCCTGGGGTCAGAGAAAAATGCCAGGGCTTACCCTCATAACAGTCAAAGGCATTTCAGCATTAAAAAAAAAAAAAAACCCCACAACAGACACCCAGCAGCGTAAGAAATTTTGTTTCTCATTTCTGTTACCCTCCTCTCTCCTCCAAGAGAGGTAACCATATGGCAGCATAAAAGCATCAAATACCTTTTTTTTTCCTTTAGCATTTATCACATGTTCAGCTGTACAGAAGGCAGTTCAGCCAATCTGTTCTTTCTGCAATTTACAGTGCTACACAGAGAAATCTTGAAGGAAATGTAAGGATAGTCTGCCTTCCGTTTTCCTGTTCCTGAAACGTATCACTGTATCCTTTTTCCTTCTGTTTTACACCATGCCGTTTTCTCCTCTATTGTACATTATCTTCATCACATTCACCCACATTCTTTCCAAACTCCTACTAATTGGTCTTCATTGTTTCTCACCCAGAAGCTTGCCCTTTATTCAATCCCCATACTCTCCTTCTCACATTCTTCCTTCCACATAAATATTTTTCAAAAAAAATCAGACTTAAAATCCACAGTCTCATCTGGGTCCACATATTATGCAGTTCTTCCAAGATCTAACAAATCAAATGTTCTATGAGCTGCCCTTTCTCGCTTTAACAGAGGCATTCCTTGTTAGACTAGATTCATTTCCATGGAATACACATTTTGTCCAGCACTCTGCTCTTCAAATGTAACTAAAACGTCTTCAGGTTGACCACTAGCCTCAGACTTGCTAGCAGATATTTGACATCAGTGTTCATTAAATGTTTTGAACCACAAAATTTGCCAAACTGTACTGGCTTGAGCAGTTCACAGGCTTCTGTGGCGATAGTAAAGCTTTCTCCTACAAAGAGTTTCACTGCACACGTACAGCCACAGGACACCTTCCATCTGCATCTTAGCTTGCAACTGTCCCAGTCTGGTGGTCCTGGCAAACATACACATATGTCCTTAAACTTCCTGGGGGTTGCACTAAGGTTTCGGTTGGTTTCTTCTTCCAGACTCTCACCGTAACCTTCCATCTCTACCACTACCAAACCACAGGCACTTGTCATGCAGGCACAAGCTTGCCATGGTTCCGATCCTCTTCTCACTTTACATGCTCGCTAGGAGTAACAAGAGGCTGCTAAAAGAACTGCCAATCTTTTCACCCTTCCGGCAAGCAGCGTAGCACTGGTGAGGTTGCTTCAGAGAGTGCTCCTACCTCGACTATGAGCCAGAATTAAACTACGTGAGCCACCTAAATTTTTCACAATTCTTCCAACCATGTAGAAAAGCACTGAATTAAGTTTTCAAACACTCAGTAAGAATTCTAATTGGGATCAGGAGCAAGATCCACGTGCCTTGAATCTTACTCACCTCTTTAATACTAATACTCTTCAAAAAAAGCTGTTCTATATATGTTTAAGTAATGCTGACAATAGATGAGGCAAGGAACAGGTAAGTATGAGCTAACTGAGAACATCTCATCTCGTTTCATATTTCCCATCTGCCATAAAGCTGCACTTCGAAATCTCAGAGGCAAGTGATGATGCAGTCAGGAGGAGGCGAACAGTGCCACATGCCACAGAGTGAGGTGTAACATTTTACAGTGTCTAGTAGCACAAGATGAAATAACTGTTAAATAACAGGCAGTCTCTGCCAGGAAGAAAGCCACAGAATGCCTCCTCCATGGAAAATACAAAGAGGTGCTCTGAAAGTGTACTGGTAAGACCCAGAAGAACCACAGCATTGAAAGCTAGTCCTGTGCTCAGATAGAACCAAGGAATTTTAGTAAAATCCCAACTTTTTTCTCTCAGTGAGGGAGGTCTCAGCTAACATCCACAAACTCCAAATCATCCGTGAAGACTGACGTGAGTATGTTGAACAAGATCACCGGAAAAGTATTCCGCTGCAAAACCCTGGAGTCAGGTCTCACACATCATGTATCGAAATGCCCTCCTAAGCTATCCGATACAGCATGCAATCTTAGGCATCACAAGTGAGATGAAAACCGTTTCTCCACACATGCAGCGTGCTCAGCCTTCCCACTGACAAGCCTGCAGAGCCAGAGTGGATGGAAATTCTCTTTCCTCTACCACTGAATATCCTCTGCCGTAGGGTAGACTATAAAGTGTTAAACCTAGTATCAGATCTGCCCAGAAAGCAAGCAGGCAAGAAAGAAATGCAAATGTATCCAAAGCTGCTCTATCAAAACTACCATCCAACCATTTCATCCACCAAATAACTATCTTATAAATATATCCACCTGTTTCAAAACTGAAGCAAACACATTTAACTAAAATTTGAAATTTAAGAAGAGGAGTTTTATTTATCCGTTTCCTCTGAGAAGTGACCCCTTCAGCAGAAATCAGACTAAAATTGTTATAGTAATCTATCAAGCATTCCTTGTTCTTCAAAAACAACGCTGCTGTACATAAGCGACATGGCTTATCAACTACGTAGCAGAACAATATATTTTAGTAGCTTGCAGGTTTTCTCATACATTCAAATTTTCCACCTCACAGCATTAAATTTAATTACATAACAATGAACTTCCACCCTTATGTAACTCATTGGCCTGAAGTTGCTGCAGCTATCTGCTGGGTATAATGAAATTTTAAAATGCTTTTTAAAAGACAGAATGTGTCATATAATACTATTACAGATTAGGAAAAAAGGTATAGAATTTCTCCACATCAGTACAGGCAAGGAAAAGAAGAGGGAGATTCTTCAAGGAAATCCGTGCTTGCTGATGCAGCACAAACTATTGTGAACAGTTACCTCATATATTGTTCAGACAAACAATTCTGCATAATTTTCATTATTTTTCAAGTTTTGCAACTACAATACCTTAAACAAGAACAAACAGATTGTTTTCCTGAAACCTCTACAGCTACATTTGAGATTTAACTTTTTTTTTTTAAACTCTGCATGGATAAGAGAAGAAAAAGGAAAAAAGCCTTACTCTTTCAATATTACTTAAAAGCAAAAGTAAGCACAACAAGCTTTTACTATCCTTGACTGACTTTTCACAGTATTAGAAATACTGAAAAGACAGAAATTAATACCTTACGTTTCAGTACAGTTACATATGTATACCCATTTGCAGAAAAACAAAAAACTTAAAAGGGATCAGAATGTAACAGGTGAATTTGTTGTTCAGATTAGTCCAAAAAATCCTGTATCTCTTAGATTCTCATTTCATAGTCAGCACAGACCAGAAGAGCAAAGCCTGTAATGGATACAGTAACGTTTCCAGCAATACAAATAAACTATTAACTTGAAACAATGCTGACCTCCAATCCCTCTGCAATCCTATCTCGAAGAGGCTTGTTTTGAACCTGTGCTGCCATCCAACTGAAAAATAAAAAAAACCCACCACCAACACATCCCCTCACAGTGTTCTTAAACTTTGAATCTTAAGAGTTATTTCCAAACTTATTGCTTAATGTAATAAAATTTGTTAAAATTGTGCTAACTCCAATTAGGGAAAAAAATCTTGAAAACCGATTCTCAGTAAAGAAAAACCTGTTCTACACCATTAAGTACATTTATGCAGAAAGATAACATTGTCATCCTGATGCTTACCCAATCATTGCGTTTTCTTTAATCTGGCCCTCTGTGCCATTTACCATTGGCTCTTGATTTCTGTTTTCCTTCTCTGAAGCATCACTTGACAGGCCTAATAAAGCTCGTACACGTTTTGACTTCACATCCAATATCGTGTCAGTGTAGCCCACTTCTTGTAGATACCTGTAGGAACAGAACTCATGCTAATCTTCCATGCTCATCTCATTTATTTAAAGCAGTAAGCCAAAATTTCTCCCCAAACTCATCTTCAACCCCTTAGCTTAGCAAAGTATGTTGCTGTGCTAATGAAAAATGCTTATAAATCATCCTGTACCAGCTGCAGAGGGATCGCCTCTTGCAGTACCAGCCTCTACAGTCACTGAGGGGAAAAAAAAAAAAAAAATATCAAAGAGCCTAGCAGTCAGAGGTTATACAATACGTTATTCATTCATTCATCTACTAAAATGGGTGGAAAAGCACTTTCAATTAAAATATTTACAACTGGCTTACAAAAATCACCACAGTTGCGTGTACAACATGGGCACTTTACACATGGAAACTACACATGAAGCCTTACAAGAAGCATCAGATACATTCCTTATGTAAGCATTAGAAGCCTAGACAACAGAAACAATAAAAACAAATTCTCTAGCTACTAACTAGTTATTTATAATGCACTAGGTTGGATAAAATCTTTGCCCTGGCTTTTTCTTATTCTACAATGAACAGATCTGCAAAATATTAATTTGACTTGCACATAAATGCTGAGCAGCTGGAATCCCGGGCTAGATTTTATGAAAAACTCAAAGACTTAAGTTGGTTCTTTCATCAATATGCCATACTGCCTTTGGGAGGAGTGGGAAAGAAATAATGATATTAAAAAAAATTAGTCTGTCATTTGCTGTCCTTTATTACTGTCAGTTACAGTACAGCAGTACTGTCTTCTCAGGAGCACTGGACTGATTAAATGGTCAATATTCTAGAGAAGCCTAAAGAGGGGAAATGTTATTTTACAATAACAGCTGTTACAAGTCAAGGACATGCACTTTTCCTGCAAGAACATTCTCCTCCAATTTTTAAAACAATACTCTCTACATAACCACATTAGGAGAGAAATACTGATAGTTGGCTATATAAAAATCAAACAAGTCACCTACACAAAACAGAGTCCATCACTAACACACACTGTGTCACTTATTTATGAATTAAGCAGAGAAGGAATGACCTGTCTTCAAAATTGCTGATTCAAGTGAAGACCACTATTTTTACATTTAGTCAACACACATGCAAAGATCTGAGCTCTTGGAAACAAATTATATGCAAGCCATCCAACAGACAAATTTAACTTTTCTATAACTCCTTGAAAAAGGTCCTTTAATAGAAGCTCCAAGCTTACTGTCTCACTCCCCTCTCATTTAATCCTCTGTAACACACCCAAAAAAATTACAAAGCAAGAGCTTTGGTAGCTGATTAGAAGACCGTAGAATCTAACTAACTATCAGCACAGGGGATGACGCAAATGCATGAAAAAAACCAGATGGAGACACTCTGATGAGAGGTCTTTAAAAGAGATCTCTTCAATTTAAACAAAGAGCTGTAACCAAGAAAAAAAAAAAAAGGACAACAGCAAAACACCCACACACCCCCCAAAGAAAAATGTGACCAAATACCATGGAAATCAATTAACTCAATATGATCACAATTAAAAAAGTTACTTAGATTAACAGGCATTTGCTTAATTGAGATGAACTCTGAATTAGAAAACTTCTAGTCTAGCTTTCTGGCTATTAGAATTTTCTGCACCCAGCGTAGGCCAAAATAAAAGTAATCCCTCTCCAACAGCAGTTGTTATTTTGCATAGCTCTTAACACAATTACTTGTATGTGTTGATTTTGTCATGAGCCCACTATTCTCCCAAGCAGATTGCTTTTATTACACTCAGCGAAAGAAAAGCCAAGGAGATGAGGTGTTTGATTTGACAAGGCTTCTCATCTGAAGTTCTGAAATACTGAAATTTTTCAAAAACCTAGGAAAAGTAGGGCAGAAGCTGAATGAACTTCATACATACTACCTTTTCCTGAAACAAACCTAACAGGGAGGAAAAAAAAGAAAAAAATCAAATGCCACCATCATCATATTTCATTACCAGATTCTTCCCTTTGCATTCATTATTTGAGTCCTTGTTTCAACAATACTTACTGTCTTAGCAGCTGTCGTCCTTGCTTCCATATTAGCTGACTGTTCTGTTGTGGCTGAATCTCTGTCTCATTCCCTTCATCTGGAAAAGATTATTTAATTATAAACATTTTTTTTTTCCTTGTCCTACTTTTAGAAAATATGTCCTTCCATTTTTTGTGCCTTAAAAATTATTATAAATGGTGTAATAGCAAAATAAAATATTCAAAAGTGCCAATAATCAAGAGAAAAACATGCACATATCACCTAACTGTAATACTACGTACATATAAATATTGACAGGTACACCCTAGTATGAAAGCAAGCTTCACTAGTCATCAGTCCCTTCCCTTCTGTCTCTCATCCAAAAGCCCCATCTTACATCTTTTTTAAGGGAACACAATCACATAGACAATCTGGAGTTCCATTTTTGAATTAACCTTTCAATGTCACTGCTGCTCATAATTTAAATTTTGTTCATAATTTAAACAGCAGTTGTTTATTATTAATTGCTGTTCATCATCTAAACACCTTTAACTGCTAGCAACACCAAATTCAACTGCAGCATGATAACTATTTACAAGTTACTGTCCAACCAGCTTCCTTAATATTTGATCACACAACATAAAATCAACACGCCTACTCACATCAACTTTTAAGTTCATCCATATTTGTATTAGTTTTGTGGAAGGGAAAAAATACAACAGGGGTCATTTGTTTATTTTTTATCTTGAGAAGCCGTTGAAAAACTTTTCACCACATTTTCCACAACCATAAATTTGTATCCCAACAGTACTACTCCAGAAAAATCCACAACAAAAATTATGTGGTTGTTCTGGTGAGAAACCTATCTGAATGCTGGCAACCAACAACTACACATTTATTCCATATATAGCTTCATGTGACGTGATGGTGGGGTTTCTTTCCCCTCCTCCAGGATATACATAAGCATATGCTTCCCAAGATAAAATACCTTGGTTTATTATCTACAAAAGCCTCTACAAAACTTGAATCCCTTGTGGTCCAAACAGTGAAGGATGAGCAATCTTCTTGTGTAAACAAAAATTAAGAACCAGAAAAACATGTGGTATGTGTAACTTGGTAAGTGATGTGGGAAAGCTATTGTCCTTACCAGGAAGTCATTTACCTTTAAACAACTGAATTAACAACACACACCCACAGAAGCCGTCAAAGACTAATCAGAATTCACATGCAAGGAGATCCCTATGAAATTTATCCATGTAACATCCACAAATACATTTAATAGCAACCATGGGAAATCGTCGATCACACAATGATTTCCTGACAACAACCAAACACAGCTGGACCCAATCCACAGCTACCAAAGCTCACTGTGTAACAACTAAAACATGACTCAGATAAGCGTGCCTGAAAATTCCTTCTGAAAGCAAAACCCCTGCTTCCGAAGGCACTATTAAGTACATCTACAGGCAAGAATTCTCTTTTGCTTAGTTTCCTCAGAACTGATGACCACTAGCGGTAACAGCAGTTTGCAGATGACAATGGAGGGACTTGCACTGTGATCAAATAACAGAAGATGTCACAAGCAGTTGAAAAAACCCACCAAAAACCATGCATCCCTTAATCAGGAGATTGAACCCCTTTCTTCTAAACTGTATTACTGACTCCCCAAGACATCCAATTTGGAAGAATTACTTGAAACACTTTGCTGACTGGGCAGGAAAACCTTGGGCACTGGGGGAAGACGTGGACATGCAGGTACCTATCAAAGAAAACTCTAAAGGAGCATCATAACAAAGTTTCTATTTTAAGTGTGTATCTTCAATCAGTCCAGATTTCATATGGAACAAGTGTGTATTTCTGACAGCTACATATATAGAATTCAATGGGAATAATCAGGATAATGGAATTTTAACAAAGGTAATTCCACTAATGTTCACTTTGCAGAAGTAATGATTTGGCCATGGCTCTGCTGGGCAAGTCAGGCCTTGCACTACATTCCTCAGTTGGAAACTGGAACAACACATTATAGCTGCAACATAAGGATGCAGATACAAAAAAAAAGGATTCTTCCTTGAATTTAGATTGGGTATCAGGAAGAAGTTCTTCACGGAGAGGGTGGTGAGGCACTGGAACAGGTTGCCCAGAGAAGCTGTGGATGCCCCATCCCTGGAAGTGTTCAAGGCCAGGCTGGATGAGGCTTTGAGCAACCTGGTCTAGTGGAAGGTGTCCCTGCCCATGGCAGGGGAGTTGGAACTAGATGGTCTTTAAGGTCCCTTCCAACCCAAACCATTCTGTGATTCTGTGTCTAGGATCTTGATATGATCAAGACAATGTTTTCTAATAATCTACGTAGACTGGGGTCTTCCACTTGAGTAACACCAAATTAAACTATTTCTTCACTTAAGAAAATAACTTTGATAATAATGTGAAATAAAATTGCTCAAAAATTCTTTATACTTTGGACTTCTCTTGTCTGGTGTTAAGACTGGCGTAAAGTTTCATCAGTTGGTGTGGGGTTGGATTTTTCATTAGGTTGGTTTTTTTAATGACTTTCTGAATACAGTGAGGTAAGAGTTAACCATGACAGTAAACCAGACCATCCCTTCCACAAATCAAGTGACAGAGCTGAGTTCTGCAGACTTCCTATATTCTTCTTCCTTTATGTACAGGTGGGTTCTGCTTTCATTGCTGTAGTAGGAGCGTCAGGGGACTAAGATACAAAAATCATCACCTATTGCTTCTCCTTTCAAGGGCATGACCTATAACTAGATCTCTGTACCTTTTTTCTGAGCAAAGTATAGGGAGATAGAGGGAGGGATGAAAGAAGTCATTTAAACTCTTAATTCCTAAAGTACAGTGCTTAAAAGTATTTGTATGAAGTGGGAGATGCAACTTCCAGAACAACAAATCAGCTTTCCTGAGACCAAGGTGGAAAACGGTGCTCTCTCAGTATGCACTGAAGTCAGTTGTAGGCACTTCCAAAGATCACTGGAATTTTGTAAATAAATTCCCCATTCTCAAACTCTCACCTATGTCTAATATGCACTTTCATTATTTTTCTCCTGGAATACCACCGAGGTAATAGAGCAAAAAATTATGTACTACACATTTCATGTCCTTTGCCATTAACTTTTTATTCAGAAGAGTTATTCAAAGATAAAAGCATTCTACAGCTATAAGTCTAGTGTCTGTTCCAAAACATCCACACACCTTACCAAGGCAGAGAAAAATTATTCCTTCCAGAAGCTGTTTATTGGTTCAGGTTTTTGTTTTTTTTTAAATCTAAACTCACTGGATTTTATTAATAGACTCTTCCACAGCATTAACATGTATTTTTAATTTTACAAGAGTCAAATATGCCTTCATTAATTATCTCTATTCCCACTGCTTCCATTAAGTGGCTTATTTTACCAACACTACCATTTCAGCATTTCAAAAAACCATAGATAAGCTTTTATGCCAGTAATGAAATCATTCTGAATAAATTCTTACCAGAGTCATAGTTTGGTGGCTTCATATCTCCCTGATTCAATTCGGTGCCATATTTTAATTTGTGATATTTAGCCCTGAAAAAAAAAAAAAAAAAAAAAAGAGAGAGAGAGAAAATTAAAAAAACTATTAGAACATTTAAAGGAGTATTCCTAAACAGAAAAAATCAGCTTTCTTCACTTGAAAAGCCACCCCTTTTTTCTAGGCTAGGAAGAAACAAAACCAAAAAATTTCAGCAGTACTTCAGGTATGTAATTTTGCCTTTTTTTTCCTCCCAAGGTTGACAGGTAATTACAAAGTGAATACTGATGAAACACAAGGATCAGTAGTGCAGATTTTACAAAATTGGTCTCGCTACAGTAAAAGTTCCTTCTCTGTGGACATGGGCTACTCTCTGCTTCCTTCCCCATCTCCATTCTTTTCTAGCCATCACTATGAAACATTTTTACTCTCCGTGTCAGTTCCGTGCCATTTACTACTTTGTATTTCATACTGTCACCTCAATTAAGCAAACTTTAGTTTCATCTTTCGAAATGCTGTGCTTTCCAACCGTAGCAGGCCCGCCGTTAGAACTACTCTGAGATTTAAGCACTGACAGCAGCCCACCTACACCAGTTTCTCATAAAGCCGCTAGATCTGTCACTTGACCAAGTTCAAAAATGGAGACTTCTCTTCCAAAAATATTTAGCCTACAGAAGGCCGATTGTAATAAACCCCACAAAGCACACTACACAACATGAGTAGCTAGAAGAAAAAGGGTAATGCTTTTTAATTTGAAAAGTTTCATCCTACACGGTCAGTGTCTATAGACTTTTAAACAGGCAAAATAATGCCACAGTAGTACAGCATTACAAACGTAAATATAAGTCATTAAAGAGTCATTAGGGTACTCTTTTAAAGAGAGCAACAGTGAACAGAGAAACTGAGGCAAAGGGAGACTCCACCAGTTTCGCTATCTGCCTCCCGCTTCTCTCGCACTCACTGTGACTTGGTCTCTATGATTGGTTTTGGACAAACATCAACATTTAGACGACTCAAAAAAACGCTGATCCCTTATAGTTTTGTGGACACTCATAACTGGGTAGAAAAGTGGGACTCACACCAGTTCCTACCCTGAACAAAAGGCAGGGAAGAATTCATGTAATGCTGAGCAGGTCGCTTGGCAGTAGTGGGACAGCCCCAAGGCGGGGCACAGAGCTAGGTGTAAGGCACCAAGATACAGGCTACAAAAGACAAAAAGACAAGAACACCCTCACATACACTAAGAGGAAAATGGGCTTCACTAGGCCCACCACTCACAAGGGAACTCTTCCACCTACTTTTTTTTTTTTTTTAATTAATGGGTGTGACAGTTCGTAATCATGCGAGGCAAGTCTCACTAAGCTCGAATGACTGCAGATGTTTAAGTCACCTGCCCCTCTTCATTGCCTCTCAGACATCTTCATTACATTGCTGTTTTCTTTTGCTTTTTCCTATTTCATCAGGAAAACTCGTCACTTCTAATAACATGGTGCAGAGGGATACAACGCTTGGTAGTTCTTATGCTTCAGTACTGACAGTACTACTTTCCTACTATTCCAGCTGCATTTCAATTATAATAAGCAGTTAATTCTGGATGAGAAGGGTAAGTGCAGTGAAGAAATGTCTCTTAGGTGTAACAACAAGGACAGATGAAAGAACTGACTTCCTCCTCAAGAGCTCAAACACTAAGCGGTAACTTGGCTGAGCAGCAACCAGTGAGGAAAGGAGAAAGGATGCACTTAAATGTATTCACAGCAGTAAGTGAACAATAAGCGTTTTGGTTGGTTCAGAACAAATAATCAAGGATAGAACAAAATTAAAGCTGAATCAAAATATTTATCTTTCCGTTTCCAACTGTTTCGTACCTCTTACCAGCAGAGATATGTTACCCTGGTGATGCATCTCATCATTGTTAAATACTGATGCTATGTATCCTTTGCCCCACCCCTTCAGTAATAAATAGTAATGACTAATCAAGAACTAAGAAATCCTCTACTGTGCCACTAACCTGCTTCACCAACTTTAAACACTACACTTAGTCAAAAACTTCAAGTTTTTATGCAGTCAGCAATTCAAGTGACCCTAATGTTGAATCCATTTTGATTTGACTTCTCAAAAGTGAGCAAATATTAATACTTCAATTTAACCTGGATTAGTGACCGATACTGTGCTCCACTCAATTCCTGCACATTTCAGAAAGCAGTTATTTTTGTGGCATGAGGCATTTGCTTTTAGCTCATGGACCTTTAAGTTCCATTATCCTTTATGCACTCACTCATTTTCTTACCAAAGTTTTGTTGATAATTTCCACCATATGAACCAAATTAAAATGTTTGCTAGGTTAACTGAAAGGATCATTCCTTACACCTTTCCTATTCCCCACATCTCTCGCCTCCTCTCCAAAATCTATCTTTCAAAAATTCAGCCTACATTTCTTCAAACTTTTCAGTATATTTATTCCAATGTATTAAATCTGTGTATGCTCATTTTTCACATTTCTTTCTCTCTTACATCAACAGTAATATTCTTCTTGTTTGTTTATGAAGTTCCCCTCCCCCCATTAAAGGAATTCTATAATCAGTTCAGCAAAGTGAGATTATTCATTCTATCCACATTCTAAACTACTAGTAGCAGAGGCTTTTTTAACTGATTCTTCCTCATAATGCAACAGTTTTCAAAACCTTTGTTGTTCTTTCTTACTTCAAGAGGATAACCTAGATTACATGGTCTTGTACACCGCTGGTCCTTAAATTTATTTTAAGGCCAAGCTGAACTAAAATTTCATCTTTCAAAAGATTTAACTTTGTATATCACAGGCAGAGACCAGTAGAAATACAGATACAGCAGAAGAATCATGTCCTAACAAAGACAGGCAATTGAAGAGCTGACAATCCCAAAAAGCAATCCTTATTTTTAATACGGGTGAGTAAGTAAAAACAAAACACCCTTTCCCTGCACAAAATGACAAAAAAACAGATACCAAACTCAAATCTGAATTAATTATAATCAATTAGTATAAATTAAGGTATCTGAGCAAGACACCAGTTAGATGTGAAACAAATATTCATATTATGTCAGAGTACTTGACGTGGCCAAGTCATCTTCAGCTATGGTCAGCTTCTAAAATTCAGAGGAATATTTTAAAAGATCAATATAAATAACTAACAGTCCATCAAAGAAATATTTTCTACACTTCTTCAGGCAGGAAGTATGAGATTTATTATTGGAAACTTCCTTATGGTACTGCTGAAAATGTCACAAGTATGAAAAACAAACAATCTCCTTTCTAAAGCATCCTAAGGAAAGGGCTGGACACAACGATTCAGACTTGAAGACTAAAAGGCAGATCCTTGACCATTCAATTACACATATTGCAACTAAAGTGTGGGAAACTTCTCACAAGAGTAACTTTAATTCTGATCTATACAAATTCTGAATGCAGCTTATTCCATTAGCATGTTTATATTTAATCTACTTCTAGAGTAACAGACTATCTCCAGCCCACCTGTCATGCTCAATTTCCTGACTTGTTCAGAAACCACGTAGCCCACTTACTAACAGTTTTATACTGGCCCTCTGCAGTTGACATTGAACTCTAGTTCACAAATCACAGCACTGAGAAAATATTATCACGAAAAAGAGCAAATGTATTTTTTTCTGTAAATAAGTATAAAGAAAAATCAGTTTCTCCAACCTTTGTATCATCTGGTCAAAAACAGGGACAGTGGTTTTGGGGCAGGGGAAGGAAGAGTGAAACAAAACAGAAAGATGAGCCTTTATTATCTGAAACTTGTTCAACTCGGATGAATTACCTTCCATTTCCAAAAATCAACATCTGAGTTGTTACAGTATGCAGAGACTGAAAAATGACTTGACCATAACTAGCTGAAGGACACAACTTCATAGAAGGCCTTTTCCACCTGAAAACTAGCCTCCGAGTCGTTTGGAAGCAAGCTCTTTTGGGGCTGTGAAACTATGTTAGCAGGTAGATGCCCTTACTCAGATAAATATGAGTATTACCGCTGTTCTGGCTTTTGCACATCATTACACAATTCTCCTTTGTTGATTAGCAGTATTTTCTTTAAACTACGTGCCTTCTATGCACACAGTGCAGGGAGCCATTCAACAAGGCTGCCGCGACACTCTGAGCTGCTTCGGAAAATGCTAAAAGCTCTCATCCTTCTAAATTTCCCAAGAATGAGAGCAGTGAAACTTTTCTGAATAGTTCACACAGAAACAAGTTTGATCCTGATCAAAAAAAGCCATTATTTCTTGGAAATATCTGTCGCCAGACCTGAAGCATCTGATCCAGCTGTGCTGAGGGAGCCTGCCAAAACATCCGTAGAAGATCTGGGAGCCGCCGCCAAACCAAGAGACATAAACAAGAACGACTGCCAGGAACAGCACGGCGAGATACTCTACCCAGGGGAGAAGGCGCCAGCCTTACGCTGATCAGACACACCAGTGCAGAAAACAACATAAAATTAAATCAAGGGTTTCTAGAGACATGGCTCCGGAGTCCAGTTCTTTGGTTAAAATACGTTAAGACAGGAAGTGAGCTAGACTAGATGAAATAGCACATGTACTTGAGAGGAACAGTGCTACATTTCAGCTAGCTTCTGAAAATCCAGAAGACACAATGCAATGGACTGCTAGTGGAACAAGTATTGATAAAGTAATAAAAAGTAACCCTCAATTGTGAGCAGCCTCACACTGCAATCTACTGGATGCTGGCAAAACTACATCAAAACTGCTGTAGAACAAATGATAATGCTTAACTATTAACTACCTACTTCCAAGCTCTCTGCTATTTAGTGTATTAAGACTCTTCAGCAGAAATAAGCGGGCTTCCTACACATGCAACAAAAAGGTAATCTTAATTACTAGCATGAAGACCAAAGAATAAACTAAATTTGTCAGAAAAACATGACAATCTGGAAGAAAACCTCATTTCTACCTTACCCACTATCAAGTTACATGAGTGCCATGAAACAGAAAACAACAACAATGCTGCCAAAGTTGGTTATTCATAGTAAACTTTGAAAACATTTGGTTGATAGAGGAGATGCTGAACATCCACTACACAGAACTGCAGCTCATAAAAGCATGTATTTGAAAAAACAGTGTCATTCAATTCTTGCTCACGGTTTCCTGAGGGCATTGCAAACACTGACTACTCCGGGCCACAATTTCATCCTCTTTTCCATTACTCATCGCTTATTTCATCTACCTAAGAAAGATCTGGTACACTGCAAGGCCAGGGCAAAAACAAAGGAATGCAGGAATACTTCCCTAACCCCTTGCACCCGTACCACCCTTCAGCTAATTTGACCAGCAATGTTTTCCTCCTACCTTGTAGGATCTCATTTTCCAGTTCTGAGATCCCAGTGGAAAAAGCCAGTGTCCCAACTGACTACTGCCTGACCTGGCTGACAGCTGATTTAGGAGAACACTGGGAAAGGGTGTAGTGCTTCCAAGCTCAGTATGTTGCCACTCTTACAAGTACCAAGCAAGAACACTTGCTGGGAGACATTTGCAGCAGAAATACAAGACTGTTTCTTCACAAACTGGCATATACTACTGCTGTTTAAAACCATAAACTCTTATAAATAGCTGTCTCTAGAATACACCATTCAAAAGCATCACATCTACTTCAAAAATCATTGCACACCCATACTGACTGCCAAAATGGATTGGATCAGCTGACTGTAGCCTACTGACCTGAGCAACCAAGGCTAACACCATATACTGCAGAAAAAAAAAAAAGATACCTATGTAAAAACTTCTAATAAGAAACCACTGGGTGATTTTCCCAATCCTGACAGTGACTGCTGCATTAAGATTTCAATGTCTTAATTTAGGTGGATTTTACTGATTGCAACTGGTGGACGTTTTCACTATTGTGCTGCTTTTAGTCAGGATAGAGTTAACTTTCCTTACAGTGGCTGGTATGAAGCTATGTATCTGGATTTACCCCAAGAATAGTACTGATAACGTGTCTTTTTAGTTGGTGCTGGGGAGTGCTTGCAGCAAATTCAAGGTTTTTGTCAGCTTTTGATACTGCAGCTGCGTTCCCAACCTTCTCCCTACAGGCAGTGGGGGGGGGGCATACACAGGTCAGACAGCTGACCCAAACTGACTGAAGGAGTACTTCATTCCATAGCACGGCATACTCAGTACATAAGCAGGGAGTGGGCTCCAAGGCCATAACTCTTTCGCTAGCCCTTGTGTGAACTCCTTTGCTCCTTAACTCCTTTGCTAACTCCCTTGTTAGCTGCTTTTGATAATTCCTTTGCTTACTTGTTCGTTCGTCAGTTAGCTTTTCCCGGTCATGCTATCGCTCGTGGGGCTCGCCTGGACTCTGCTGTGATCGCACCCGGGCTCTCTGGTTCTGACTCTCAC
>NW_010249861.1:0-2808 GCF_000690775.1 Eurypyga helias
CGGGCACACCGCAGCGCTCTGCCGGCACCGCGGCCGGGACACCGGGAAATGGAGCCACGGAGGATGGCGTTCGTGCTGACACTGAGCCCCAGATCTCCAGTAAAGAATTGCGCTTCTGTGGCTGTCACTTGCGTAGAAGGGGGAAACGCCAAGGGCCACAGAAAACCAGAATTTAGGATCTGAGCCCTCTGTGGCTGTTCTCCCCTCCCAGCTCACGCTCCAGAACGCCTCGGTACCTCCCTGAAGAACTCGGTGTTCCGAAGGTGCTTCTGCTTGAGACCTTTGTACTTTTTTTTTTCTCCATAACCTCCTGCTCCGTGTTAATTTTGCATTAGTCATTGCTTCAAGATTGGACTGTTTGGAGGAAAAGGCGTGGTTGGACTTGCAGTGGTAACGTTTCGCTGACTAGCTTGTCAGCTCGGAGGTTGGAGGTTGGGAGAAGACGAGGACAATACCATTTCCCCCTTTAACTAATACCTGCATTTTCTAGGTAAATGCCAAATAATATGTTTCCTGAGATAAAAATATGGGCGCCTACTAAATGTACTGCTTTAGTTTATGGAGATACACGGATTTGGCTGGTCCGTCGCACTTGACTTGGGAGGAGGGTGTTTTTGGGAGCAAGAGCTTGTTGCTGGCACTGACGTGGAAGTGTAAACACTACTCAGCAGTGTAAATATTGCAGTATTACCTGCTAATAAGGAGTGTGACCTGTCCCTGAAAAGACAGATTGCAGTAATTCTCTTTTCATTTAAATGGCTTGTAAAGTGCTCTGTTGGTACTCAAATAAGTTGCTATTAATGTTTTAATTAAGGTGGAACAGCTGTTGGGCCTTTTCCAGTAAAAAACCACAACTGGAGCAAGTTTTGCATGAGTCTTCTATAAGAGAGGAGAATTTTTTCTCTTTGTTTTTTAAATGACGATATAACACACCTTTTGGTGTTTGCTTTCGTAATAGCGATGCAGTCATTTTATACTGCTCAGATGAATTCAGCCACACAGTGCAAACAAGAAAGGTGATACGATACATTACTTTTTAACAGCAACTCCATGTACTGGCAAAATAGCATCTGTAATGCGTTTCAGGGTATCTTTGATATTGAAAGATATAAAAATAACAGCGCTCTTCATTAGTAAGCTGTGTCAGGTGCTCCGTGTAGGAAATCTGCATGCACATTAACAAACAGGAAACATGAACAAGAACTTTACGTTCTTCTGCTTCACTTTATGTAGATTATTTAAATGCATTTATAACAGGTGAAAGCAGTTCCAGGAGATGGTACTCGGTGAGGACCGTCTGTCTTAATGTTGTTGGGTTTTTTCTTAATTGTGATGCCGAAAAGGAGCAGGTTCTGCAGGCATCCGTCTGGTCATTCGGTGCACGAAGGCAGCAACTAGTTCAGGGATCTCAGTGAGCTTTACAGAGTTGTTGTGAGTGTAATCAGGATTAACTGGGTCTGTTACCAGAACGTAGCTATTGTAATGTGATACAGAAAAGACCCCTAAAAAGCAAGCGGAGCTCATGATGCTCATCTAGAAAAAACACCTGTGAGCCTGGTATCGGACCTATTTTGTATTGCTGTCACTGACTTTCTTATTTTCGGTCAAATGAGCGAGTCTAGGTTACAGCTGGGTTCCTCTGCATGGGCAGCTGCCCCGTTTGAGGTGTCCGCGGCTTGGTTAAGCAGGGCAGGAGGGGAGTTTGTACACCACGCTGAGGCGTGAGTTGGCTGGCGCAGCCCAGGGCCCTGTTCGGCCGCGCAGCCCGTCTGTGCCTGCCTCCCTCGAGGAATCCCAGTGTCCGCGTGCTGGAGCAGCAGCTTCCTTTGCCAGGGTTTGGTGGGAAACAACTCACGAGAGTCGCTGCAGAAAGCACGTGTTTGTTGTCTGTGTAGAAAGTGCGTGTGCGGCCCCGGGTGCCTCGTGCTGGTGGCTCAGAAGGTTTGGTTCAGTTTGGGGGGGTTTTCTCCAAGACAGCAAATTGTTGGGAATATGGCGTGTACTGTCACACCAAGAGTGATCTGAACTACTTCAGACTTCACTCACTGGGGAGGGAAAGAATGGAGCTGGCACAGCTTTACGTGCAGGTGACTAGAAAGCCAGACCCAAAGCTGGAGTTTTGGGGCATGGCTTGTAAATATGCTGCTGTTCCTGCCTGGATTGCAGATCCTGCTGGCAGCGAGGCACCTCAGATGCTCGTGGAGATGGAGGGAAGACATTCCAGCAGCCAAGCGTGGAGCCAAAGCCCATGGAAAAGAGCCCTTCCCAGCATCCTGCAGCAGGACTGCGCTCAGTGCCGTTCCGGGGGTGCCACGCGGGTCTCTGGGTGTCCCTGGTAGTTCTTCCAGCTCTCAGCTCCTTCTCCCAAGGCCTGTGCGATGTCCTGGTTCATTGGATAGCTTTTCGTGTTCTCATGATCCAAAGGGAGTACTCCTTTACTCTGTTTGGGGAAGGGATGTGGATGAAGACAGCCAGGAGCTGCCTCTGGTGACCTTCCCAAAGCTTCTGCTCTCGGGGAAGGAAACCGCAGCTCCTTGTCCGTTCAATCCCTGCAGCTGGCGCCGGCCTTCAGACCTTTGCCCCTTCCCCACTGGCTGCCTCTGCCCTTGGCGCCGCGCTCGCCTTTCCGCCAGGGCGGAGGAGACGCGCATTCCGGGAGCGGGGACGGGCTCCGTGGGTTTGGCGATGGGTTTCAGCAGCGGAATCCCCAGCACTATCACGGATGGGAGAAAGCTCTTCCCATGGTGTCTCCCAGAGGTTTCATTGCTCACGGCAGGACGTGCCTTTCCAGTCCAGCCGCGCTCGGCG
>NW_010249861.1:2965-13710 GCF_000690775.1 Eurypyga helias
GGAGGGCAAGCGCAGGAGCTCCCGTTGACGTGAGCCGTGGAGAATTTCTGCGGCTGCCTGGAACTTGCCAGTCCTTGTCATTGCATCCCTCTGTTACGGGCGAGTCCGGGAAACAAGGCTTGGGGAAGGTTAGGGAGAAGCCGTTCTTGGCGGCTCAGTGTTTCCGAACAAGATCTGTTCTTTTAAGTCAGACATGCGTTGAATGTACGTGGGAGCTTCCCCGTTCTGCAGTTTCAAGCTACAGAGGTTACAAAAGAAAAAGAAATGACTGTTTTTCTCCAGATGTCTCCATGACCATCTCTTCTAGATCTCTCCCCGACCCCGTTTTTAGTTTCACGGCATTTTACGAAGCTCTTACCTGGCACTAGGAATCGACGGCCCGTCAACTTCCCGCGTAACGGCTTTTAGAAATCACTTTAACTTGGCCTGTGCCTTTATTTTAGTGGAGAAAAGGAAACTGAGCTGTTACTTCGTGAGTGACGGACGCGTTCCTCAAGCAACAAGTAAAATGAAGAGGTGTCCGCCTTCCCCCTCCCCTTAGTGGGGCCTTTTGCTTGTGAAAGGCCTGTGGGCCGAGTGCTCTGACTGAACGGGAGCGTGGGCTTGTGAGCCTTCAGGCAAGGCCACAGCTCATCCGGAGTTCTGATCGGTGCTGTGATTAGTTCCTTGCTGCAGAGAAGAGACGGCGTCTCTCGGAAACCCTTTGAAGGTGTGCGAGCTGGAACGTGCTTTCTGCATCGCGGCTCGACGGGCTGATTGTGTCTGCTGTTGGTGCAGCCGTGGGGAGGTAACCGTGGGCAGGGGATAAAACTGCCGCGGAGCAGATGGTCCGTAGGGGCGTGTAACTAGCTCGCCTTTGGTGTTGGCCGCGTTCTGGCACCGGGTTTCAGGGCCGGTCCCTGTTCCCTCGGGAGGAGGCGCAGCCGGGAGCACGAGGTGAGGAGGCTTCAGCAGGGTTCGCTTGTCTGGAGAGCGATCGTGCCAGGGACAGAATGTGTGAGAGCGGCTCTGCGCAGCGGCACTTGGGTGCGGTGAATGTCCTCGGCTGAGCCGGAGCTGTCTCTGGAGGCGGTGGGAGCAGGGGAGAATGTCCTGGAAGGTGATGGAGGGGCTGGAGGCAAGAGGGTGGGAGCAGTTTTTCTGGAGTCGTAGCAGAAGTCTGGGGAGCGCATGGGGGACGGGGGAGCTGGGCTCGGGGGCTCTTCCCCAGAGGAGTCTCAGCTGTGGGGAAGCAGGGAAGAAGTGTTGGAAACTTTCTGGATTTGCGTGGGTGTAAAACACTTTTCCTCTCTTGCCCTTCCCAACTCCACCTCGTTATGGCACGCGAGCGGTGCAGGAAGCCTCAGGCTTTCACTTGCGCTGGGCTGGTAACGCGTCTCGCAGACGTGCTCCGGAGCGGCTGCGTTGCACTACAAACCACCTCACCCCTGCCCTAACCTGCTGTAGAAGGTTCTTCCGAGGCTATCTCTGCCAGAAGCACCGTGGACTTCCCAGGTTGTTCTGGATTTCTGTTTTCTTCCCGCCCAGGACGCAGCACAGGCAAAGCATCCGTAGCGCTCTGAAGGGAAACCCGTGCACTTCCAAACCCGCATGCACTGGGGTCCCTGTCCCCATGTTGGGGAGGGGATCCTGACCGAGGAAAGCTGCTCCCGGTTCCTGTCAGGCTGTTCCTGTGGGGTAGGGCTTGCCCTGGGACACGGGGTGTGCACTGGGGCACCCTCCTGCTGCCCTGGCTACCCGCCGGGAACTTTCAGTCGCTGATACAGTACAAGAACAGGATACAAATTCCCAGGTATTTTTTCCTAGATCCACTGGAGCATACAATGCTGGTACTGAGGTGTGTTACTACTATGCTGAAATTCAGTGTGGTATCTTCCACTGGGAGTTAACTCTCCTATTTTTAGCGGGAGGTTTTGTAGTAATTCCCGTTTTGAAAATAATCACATTTCCCTGGTGTCTGAAACCACTGCAGATGAGTGATACCTCCTTGACCTCTCTGTCAGTGGGACACGCTCAATGACTCTTTCATACCTGTCACCAAAATAAACCCCAGGTGTTGTAGGTAATACAAGTGATCTCAAGGGCTTCTGGACACGTTGGAGTGCGAACTGGAGAAATTCCATGTACGGATGTGAGTGTGTGACACTGTGCACTGACTTTTAGAACGGTTTGGGTGGGAAGGGACCTTAAAGCCCCCCCAGTGCCACCCCCTGCCATGGGCAGGGACACCTTCCATAGCCCAGGGTGCTCCAAGCCTCATCCAGCCTGGCCTTGGACACTCCCAGGGACGGGGCATCCACAGCTTCTCTGGGCAACCTGTCCCAGTGCTCCCACCCTCTGCGGGAAGAATTCCTTCCTGATGTCCCATCTCAAACTCCCTCTTCCCGTTTAAACCTGTTACCTCTTGTCCTCTCACCAGGGAGACTGGTTCCTACTCAAGTCCTGCAGGGCATCTACAGATAAATGGGGAGACAGATATTAACAAGAGTTAATGTTTTTCTTCCATTTAAAAGCAAAATTGCCAGATTTTGTCCGGTCGCAGCACCTAAACTCTGAAGTGATGAGCCCTTTCATGCAGCAGGGGCAAATCCATGCTCCGTGGAGCCCACAGAGAAGGCAAAACTTAAGCAGGGAGGTGAAGCAAGTGGAGGAGAAGGTAACGTGACTTTGCAGTACGTACCCTCATCCGGTGCTTCTGACCCAGTAAGTGCTGAGCCGTTGGGTTGTATTATTGGGCACAGCCTTAATCGAAGATACACTGGCAGAATTTGCCATCTGTTGCTGCTCTATATCCTTCGTATCGAGCTTTGTCCTCACAGCGGATGTAATGAAAATAGCCAGTGCCGCGTTTTAGCTGAAGTGGAAGATATTGGCATGCGAGCTGATTGATGTGATGCATCACTTGTTTCTGGGAGCGTGTTTGTATTTCAAACAAGAGATGAAAAAACACCGAGCCCAGACATTTCAGATGGGCTCATAGATCTGAGGGATGTGTCCCAGATGGACTGTCCAATAAAGAACGAAAACGACGTTTTTTTAGTTGTGCCATTGTTTGTGACCGTAAATCACAGCAACAGCATCCACTGAGATTCGTGAGCTCTCGCGGTAACTACGTGTGTGCTTTTCCAGAAGATACTTTTAAATCTCCTTGTTTAGAATCCTTCACACAATATAGAGACTGGCACAAAAACTTAGTGTGGGTCGAGACCTGAAATTTTTAAAGGAAGTTCTGAGGTTCTGGTGGAGAACACGGCCTGTTCCGGGGGCTTTTGTTCAGGCTGGAGTCATCAGTCTTCCCGTACGGAGGGTTTTCAAACACTGTCGTGGAACGCAGGTTGTTGTTACGCAACGCAAAAACTTCAAGTCGTGCACTGAGACTGAAATGAAAAATACCAGAAAAACCCAAACCGAACTGCAACCAGTCCCACCACAGAGGTAATGAGTAACTTGACATGTGCTGATTTGGCAAGGCAGGCTGAGCAGAGGAATGAGGTCTGTCTGAGCCACGGAGGTTTACCTTGGGCAAGCCCGAGTGCTTTGGGGGGAGCAGGGGGACCCCATCCTTCCGTCCCCTGCCCGGGGCTCAGCACGTCTGAAGACTTACCCGCCCAGTGCAGGGAAGTAACACTTGTTGTCAAACTTCCTGACTGTATCCGTAACGACTGGGTCTTTACGTCTGTTTGACGGTCATGGAGGGAGGAGAAGGTGCCCGAAGTCCCAGCTTGCCTGCCTGTAGGAAGCGTGTGCGTGGCCAGGTCTGGAGAGCCCTCCCTTGCTTGAATTTGAGCAAATGCCGTTGTGAAACAGTTCATGGTGTTATTTCACATTGTATTGCTAAATTGTATTACTGGGAGGTTGATTTATTCTATGCTGTAAATATTTATTAGTATATTTCAGAAGGGCTGAAATTTGGGATAGAAAAGGACGATACCAATATTTTTTTGTTTTAGCAAAGGTAGCCGAAGTTCTCACAATTTTATCAGTGTTTTCCTTTGTCTCCCCTTCTCTGAAAGCATCACAGGCATTATTACAACAGAACCAAAGCCTTTGCTGCGGTAATATTCCAGGTAACTTTGTTATAGAGAGCTGAAAGGAGAGCTTTATGGACTGCATCGCAAACCGCCTGGTGTCGCTTTCACACGTCCCAGTGGTAAGAGTTTCGGGAAGAGCATATGACCGAAAGCTCGTTCATGGGTTACTCGGTCCCCGTGAGCGTCTCTGCGGGTTCCAGGGCTGGCGGAAGCAAGGCAGCTGGCAGACTGGTTAGCTTGGTGCACGTAGGTGCTGGGACCCGTCGTTGCGCCGTGGAAGCACCGGCTTGTCGCAGGCGGCCGGCGGAGCAGCCCGCTGCAGGTTGGTGCTCGGTCCCTGGTTCATTGCTGTGAGGAGCTGCTGTGAGCCCTCGGCTTCTCGATGTTTGTCAGGGCTTGGTTTTCCCAGTATTTACGGAATAACGTCTTTCTGAATTGGCTGCTTTCAAACTTGCCCCTTAGGATGAGAGCTGGGAAAACCATGTATCTGGCGGTGCAGACACGTCCTGGATTCTGAGACATCAATGTTTTTTCCTCGTGAGTGGAAGCTGAGAGTGGTCCCGCTTCGGCACGTGACTGCAGGAAACCTTGGGGCAGCACCTCGGCTTGCGCTGTGCCGTCGGAAGGGGGCTCAGCCGTACCCCGTCCTGCACTCCAGCAGCCAAACCCCTTCTCTCACTTCTGTAGAATTTTTTCTTACAAAACCAAGAGCTCCTAACACTGAAGGGGTGATTTCTTCGACACGTCGTGCTTCTCCTGGAGCAAATGGTTGGTGCTGCATCACCCTGAGCAGAGCTTTTCCCCAGGGCCGCCGAAACGGGCAGCAGCCGGGAGAACCACGTTGCTGCCGTCTGCGTGGCCGACAGCGCCCGGCCGCCTCGGCTTCTCTTGCCCGACGTTCGGTGTCTCTCGCTCTGTAGACGGGCAGCGTAAGCACGCTGGCGGAGGAGGCGAGGGGCTGCACTACTGCGTGAGCTCCGTTCCTGCCCGGTCCCTCCTTGCCAGGGTCTCGTGGAGCCGGCCGTAGCTCCGGTCTCCTGCCGTGCAAACAGCCGTAGCGACTGCGATGAGGTGCGTGGTGCCCGGAATTACAGCCAGGCCAGAGGTCTGTGTCTCGGGTGCAGAAATGCCTTCTAATTCTGGAAGGTCAAGCGTGGCGCGTCCTTTCCCTCCCAGTATGAACAAATACGAAGTGTGAAAACTCTTCAGTGCCATCCCGCTGAGGCTCGTTAACTAATTAATAGCCAGCTAGAAAGCCTCTGCTCTGTTGCTGACAGCCCCAGGCAGGAGGAGGACAAAGACGTGGTTGTGATAAAGGTGTTGAAAGTTAAGATGGCTTACTCATCAACCCTCCCGTCGCCCCGCTGTCTGTTGGCGCGTGTCGGTGTGTGTTAGGGTTCCCGAAACGGAGGCACCGGCGGGAGAGCCTTACGGGGCGTACGCTGCTGAGGGTCAAAGCTCTCCGGCGTGCTCGGCTTCTCCATCAGAATGGCACTTTGGTTCCAGACAGCAGAGGAGTAACTGCTGCTCTTCAGCACCCTTCGTTGCAAGAGTCTGGCACTCGTGTTTGAAGCCTTTAAAAGAAGACTCTTTATGGAACATGGGGGAAAAATCTCAGGGAAATGGCTAATATCCTGTGTTCCTTCAAAATATTTCTCCTCCACTTTACTCAGCTTTTCAAAAGCTACTGTAAGCTCGGACTTTTTCTCTGCTTTACCACCGAATTCCTGTAATTCAGCTGAGTAGTAACTGAGGGTTGGAAGGTGTCTTGCACAGCCGGCGTGTGGTGGCGGGGAGGGAAGCCCGGGATACAGAACTGCCTGCGTCCCCCGACCTTTTTTCTCGAGCATCTGCTACAGGCCCCCATCCGTCAGGGCTGTGCTGCTGGAGTCCAGACTGGAGAACAGCTCTTCCAAAGTTCTTCTGGGCAGCTGGATTCACTACACACATGATACCCGGACTTTGGAGTGCTGAAACAGGACCGTCCAAGCTGAAGACAGTGGTTACAACTGAGGGTGTGCTGTGTTTCATAGAATCATAGAATCACAGAATGGTTAGGGTTGGAAGGGACCTTAAAGATCATCTAGTTCCAACCCCCCTGCCATGGGCAGGGACACCTTCCACTAGAGCAGGTTGCTCCAAGCCACATCCAGCCTGGCCTTGAAGACATCCAGGGATGGGGCATCCACAGCTTCTCTGGGCAACCTGTTCCAGTGCCTCCCCACCCTCTCTGTGAAGAATTTCTTCCTGATATCTAATCTAACCCTCCCTGATTTCAATTTATACCCATTACCCCTTGTCCTATCACTACAGGCCCTTGTAAAAAGTCCTCTCCCAGCACCCTTGTAGCCCCTTCAGATACTGGAAAGCTGCAATGAGGTCTCCTCGGAGCCTTCTCTTCTCCAGGCTGAACAAGCCCAATTCTCAGTTTCGAAATACAATGCTTTCCTACCCGCATTGACTGAACTCCTGTGGAACGTGTGGAGAAAGCAGCGGGCTTTATGCTTGGGTTGGTGCCTTGGCCTGCCTTTCCAAGGACCTTGCTGCTGGACAGCCGGTGTATTTTTTCATCTGAATGTTTGTGCCTGGTGTGACGCTGCCTCGCGACGCAGGTGTTACGTTTGTCAGAGTCACGGCGTCGCAGGCGTGCAGACCCAAACTGCCCCGTTTCAGTTGCAGGCGCACGGCCAGCTTTTCCTTGCAGGTGGAGGTCATGTCAGGAGAGCTGATCCTGCCCAGCGTGCTGGGAGTGGACCCATCACCATGAGCGATGCGGTGCTGACATCCGACTGGTTCTGGTCTGCCTTTTTCACCTCAGAGGTCATAGCAGGAGATGCAGCTGTACCCCTCACCTGGCTGGCATCAAGGCCGTGTCTTCGTCTGATGGAAGAGCACGTGGCTGTCCGACTTCCTGCGGTGTAGGATCTGGGTGTAGGTGTGTGCATTATCTTTGGATGGAGTGGTGATGTACATGTGTGCTTACTCGGGTAGGGGCGTTCAGCATCTCCTCCACGTACGTTAGGCTGTATCGGGAGACAGCTGCCGGGATTCCTTCTGTGCTCCGTGGTGTGGGTGGGTTAGAGCAGCCATGGCTTGGCCACCTTGACCAGCTCTGAGCTGAACAGAGGTCCCAGGTGGACTTGAACCACAGTGGGAAGCCTTGCCATAAAAGAGCAGAGGAACAGGGAGTGGCTTGCGCTGACTGTGCTCCAACGCGGGGCTGCACGTTGAGCCAGGGTGGGACCTGAACGCGGGATTCTACAAACCCTGTGGATGCCCAGACCTACTCGGTGGTGTTAGTGCTGCGGGTGGGTGCTAAATGTAGTAACAGCTTCGATTACGAATACGTTCAGCTACGGTGTAAAGGTATTGGGGTGTGTTTTACCCGAGTCCTAGCTCAGACGGCCTTAGCGCAGAAGGAAGGCAGGCCAGTCGCGTTGATGTGACCTTGGTTTGCCGTTGCAAGGAAGCCAGGAGGATATGAATCAAGACACTGCTAACTGTAAACACATCCCGTAGGAGCTGGCTGCTCTCTGCTCGTTTAACGGTGTGATTGAAGTAGCTTGACTTCCCTTATGGCTGGGGGGTTGTGTAAATAAGAACAAAGAAATCGGGGCGAGCAGCATGACTGGGATCCGCTCTGCGCATCCGGGCAGTGCAGTTACAACTGTTGTGGAGAAAATCGCCACCAATAATCTTACTCTCAAGTGATATATTCAGTATATTTTTTTCACTTTTCCAAGATGTGAGAAATTTCCTAATTTATAGTTCCAGAGACACATTTCTTTATGATTATTTAAGACCTATTTGGTCTTCTCTCAAACGTCTCCTTATCCTCATTTTTGCCCTAAGTATTCGTAGGAAACAGGTCTCCTCAGTGTCTCTTTTGTAAGGCTGCTGCCTGTCACAGCAGAGGGCTTGGTCCCTTTATCATCATGACAGCCTTTGAATCCAGTCAGAGCAGACCAGCCGCTGCAGATGTCAGAAACGAGAGCTGTGCCAGGCTGCAGGGTAACGCGTGTTTCATGGTAGTGGAAGCAGCACTTCAGAGTCTCCGTTGGAAGCGTCTGCGGTGTATCCTGCGATGGCACGTGCCGTGGTGTGGCCCTCTCCCAGGAAGAGCTGATGAGTCCCCACGCTCGCCAGTCACTGCTCTGTGATGACTGTCGTTGGTCACTGCGTGACTGAACAGCAGCAAGATGAATCCCTCAGGTCTGCCGTGACAGCGTGCCCGCGCGTTGCCCTGAGCCCTTCTTGCCTACTGAAGGCCCCACAAATTTGGAAGATGTGAAGGCCAGTTGTTCCAACAATGTTAAACACCATCAATCATAAGGGAATTTCTAGTGGAGAAACTTCTTTCCAGATGGAGCTGCTCATTAGTGCTATTTTTTTGTCTTCCTTGCCGTAAACAGGCTGAATACACAATCATGATGGTTTGAAAATAGCTTATTCTGCCTTAGGTAGCCGGAAGGGTATTACCTGACCGTGTTGTCTCTACAGGCAAAGGTTTTTGTTGCTCTTGGCATCTGTGTGTCGTTGCACCGGGCACGTGCTCCATTGGGCGGTGGCCGGCCTGTGCCCGCGTGGTGCAGATCCTGGTGTGTCCCTTCCCCAGCCTGAGGACAGGGACTCTCTGGAGCAGCACAGGCGTGTCACTCCAGCAGTTCGGTTGTAAGTAAATGCCACCTCTTACCGAGACCGTAAGTGACCGGTTAAGGGACTTCTGGCTTGTTCCGTGTATCCGACAAAGTTCTTGGGCATATCCTTCCTGTGGCTCCCCAGGGGCTGTTGACAAGCAGCAGCAGCAATATGAGAAGCGGGTAAAGCTGGGACAAGGTAGGATGTGAGCATGTGGTTACCTCGCCGTGCTGGGTCCGTTGATCTCCAGTCGGCAGGAGCAGCCTCGCTGAACTCTGCCTTCAAACAGGAAAAGGTTTGCCCTTTGAGCAGAAGGTGCGCTGAGCTGTTGGAGTTACCCAGCAGCATTACTGCCGAGAAACGAGTTGCACACTGTCCTTGGCCACTCTCAGGAGGAATCATTATTTGAAGGAGTCAGGAGATGCTCACTGTGTAATGCAGCCATTTCCCATGAAGTTTTTGTAGTGCTTTTGTGTGACAGAAGCGTTGGGGTGTTACACGCTGCCCTTAAGCGTAGTAAAACTACCCTGAGCGTAGTTTTGCCCCTGCCTTGCTGGGCACCTGCAGCGTTGCCTGCTTGGCTGTGTGAGAACGGAACTAACCATGTCCTCGCTGAGATTTGAGAGGAGCAGCAAAAACCGGCTAAACCCTCTGTAAACCTTCTGTGCCTTTGCTGAAAAGCTCCATTTTCAATTTTTGGATTTAAAGTGGTCTGTTCCACAAATAGAAGGGCAGAAACTGGAGTTAGGTAGGTACCTACACCGTTAACATCTGCACTTGATCCCGCTGGTGCTGAGGCGGGGGGGATGAGTGACCTGACCCGCCTTGCCGGAACGGCTCCTTTTGCCGTAGCGCGGGGGAACAGATACTCTCGGCTCCCGCGGAGCAGCATGGCGGGTGTGCCGTGTCCATTTCTGCCTCTCACAGCGCTGGCTTTAGCACTCGGTCTGCTGCGGGGCGCTGGGCTGGGGGTGCTCTCCTGCCCGCTGCTCCCTGCCCCGTTCTTCACGGTGCTCACAGGGCTCAGTCGCAGCTTGCGGAGATCGTGTGTGTTTTTGTGAAGCTTCAGCGAGACACGGGAAAGGGGAGGATTTGCCTCTAGCCACGGTGACTCCCCAAGCGTCACGTGAAACAGCAATCCTGCGAGTTCTGAGTGCATTCTTTGCTGCTGTTGTCATCCCTGCGTGCGTTTCCTGAGTTGCTCTGCTGGCGCTTTCCCGGACTTGCACAGTGCAAGCAAGAGCAGGCTCTGTTCTGCCAGTGGAAATCCCCCAAAACGGTAACGAACTGTTACGGCTTTTCAAGATGTAAAACTGTAATTTTTCAAGGACTTCATGTTACTGAGAGAGCTTGCTTCTGATAGCTGTGTTGCAAACCTCTCCTTCGAGCCTTGCCCTAAAGCACAGTGGCAAGAACTGGTCAAGTTGGGAACGTTTCGGGTGGTAGAGTTGGTTATTTAAAGGTGTCGGCGTTGTCAGGCATCGTAACTGAATCGTAGCTATGGGCACGGAGTTATTCCTGTCATCTGCAGTTATGAAAAGGTCCACAAAACAGTCTGAATTCGGAAGGGGGGAAGAGCACCCCAGCATCCCGTTCAGAAGAGGCAGTAGCCGTTAAGGCCATCGCCATGGTCCCATAGCGGGCAGCAGCGGAAGCTTTAAGGATCATCCCCAACTGTTGTTCTGTCCTTCTGCAGTCACCTCGGTGTTCAGCTGCTGCGCGTCCCCCTTGTCTCTCTTTTGTGCCCAAACACGGGCGACTCCTACGTGAACTTTGCGTGGCTGAGGTTGCTCTCTCCGGACTTGTCAACTGACCTGGCTGGAGATGGGGTACACGAGGCTGAATGTCCTCCCAGCTCGGCGGGCTGAGAGCCTGCGTTTCGCTCTGGTGGGAACGGGAAATGAGCGGGAGCGATAAACGAGGCGTCTTTGGGTTTTTTTCTTTTTCCCCTCCTTTCTCTTTGTCACAGGGAAGTGTGCTCTGATGACGGCATCCCAGCTCCGTGTTCTCCACAGAGCTGTTGCCTTGTTGTCTTCTGGGTGGCGTTTGCTCCTGCTTCGGTGCAGGACCTCATAG